>NC_056745.1:447644863-447819863 GCF_019279795.1 Protopterus annectens
GTCAATGTTTCACCACAATGCCACACTCCTTGTAGAAAAGGACAGCAGACCAACATCCTACTGACACATAGACACCTAGAACACAAACATAAAACATTATGGAGACCACAATCAGTTAGCATTAATAACAGCTATAATGCATCATGGCTGAACATCTACACACCCTGACATGTAAGCATTAATCATTCTAGCTGACAACATGTTGAAAAGCATTACATTGCTAAACCTTAGTACATTCACCCTGTGCATCAGAACCATATTAGCATGTCCCTGCATGGATGGTATGGAAGACAGGGATGTGGCACAGGTATCATCATATGCACAGGTGTGTTGTGGGCTTGCCAGAGGCCTAGCTTGGTCCATTTGGTTGACATCATGTGTGTGGTTTAGGGGGTTCTTTATTAAATGGCCTGTGCAGACGTGGTGTGTGTAGGTATGGAGGTGCCCGAGCTGTGTTTGTGATGTGTGTGTGTATATATGCACACATTTTTGCCATGTGACTGCCCTAAACAGGAGTATATTGAACATCTGCAGACCGTATATGGCAGGGTGTACAGTTCACTGTGTCCGGCCACAGACATGGGAACTGTGCCTGCCAGGGGTTGTGCAGGCACTACCAGGCAGAAGCCCAGATATGGTACTCTCCCCTGATTATGACAATTGTCCGCTGGATCTGCATCCCTGTTGGGACCAGCCAGGACCACGTGCACATGGCCTGCTGCATTGTGGTGTAAACAGCACCCCCCTGCAGTGTTGGTGCTGGTACTACCACTACGGGAGCGGCCGTGAGTTGTTGCATGTCCATGTAGACCTCCACCTGTTGGTGTTGCTGACTTATGCCCATGTGGCTGATGCCCTTCTCCCACCACATGCTCTACCACAGACATCATACGGTCGAAAATTCCCACCATCTCACCCAACTGTCTATCCATGGCCTCTACAAAATAATGGTGGGCACCTGCAACATCATGGATGTAGTCACGTGCAGCAGAAAGATTAGCCCTCTGGATCCCCAGATTATCTCTGGTGTAAAGTTCCATAAGTGCCTGTCCCTCCATGATGGCCCGAAACATGAGTCTGGTGACACCTGCAGCCCTCCTAAAAGCACCCCTCTACATCTGCCTGTGTGGTACCTCGCCGGCCATCTGGCTATGGCAGCTGTGTATAGACACACTTGCCATAGTCACCACACTTTCCTGTCCCATGCCACCACTTGCCAACTGTCCCTCATCTATGACCACTGATGATGGGGTATGTATGGGTATTGTGACTGTGTGCAGCGATAGGGTGGATAAAAGTGGGATGTCAACCAATGGCACAGATTCAGCCCCTGAAAACCCTGCCTGTGCCTCCCTATGCCTATCATCATTGTCAGAGTCTGTTTGGACACTAACATCAGTTTGCCTGCAGGAGGGACCCTGAACTACCTTGCCACCTGTGAGGAGCAGACAAGAAATGTAAATTAAGACCTGTACATTATGGATTACTTCTACACACACACACACACACACACACACACACACACACACACACACACACACACACACACACACACACACACACACACACGTACAGGTTAGGTGGCACAAAGATATTACACAGACTTCTCATGACCCAACAGTCAACATGCGTGACATATGGCACTCAACAGCATGCACTGCAGCCATACTCAGTCCTTGTTACCAACACTATACATCTCTTTGATGCATGAGTTGTTTTAGTAGGTGATGCCCCTTCCTCTGGAACATGCTGCACCCATGTACACAGTATTGCTGTGCATCTGTAGAGCACACTGTCATGTACTGTGCACCATACCTCACAAATGTACACACCATTGCTGAATGTATATATGTGTGGCAGTTATGTTTTCTCTGCTGCTCACAGCCCCTATGTGTTTGTCTGACACATACCTGGGATGATATGAGGACTGATGTCAATAATTAATGCCTGTCCTTTGATTTGCAGATCTCATCATCAGCAGTGCATGTATGTGCAATAGAATCCAGTTACACTGACAACCTGCAAAGCTTAATGTGGATATGGGGAGGGTACACACCCTTGTTGACATGCCAGCCTCTTCTATGATATGCAGTGGGGCCACAATACTGCATTTGTTAACATTACACACACCTGATATGTGACATATGACCTGTGCAATCCAATGCAGTATCAAACAAATGTGTTAGTCGTGCAGATGCTGAATGAGATGCATACAATATGTGGTTTGCATAAGTGTGCACACCCTTAACACAATGGTTTGTTGAAGCACCTGTTAAGTGAACTACAGCAGTCACTATTCCAGGAAGGTGTATACTAGCATGGCCCATCTTCACTTGTCATTATTTGGTCACTCTGCTCTACAAATGTCCCCCAACTCTGCCAGATTGCAAGGTCAGTTCATGTGCACAACCCACGGAGGTCACACAGTGGCTTCACTATTGCTGTAGAGTCAGGGTTATGTCTGGCTCAATTCATAACCTTCACTGTATTCAGATACAGCCATTCTTAGTGAGCTTTGGATGTATGCTTCAGTTCACTGTTGTTTTTCAAGTTGACACTCCTCCTCATTGTCAGCCTTATTTCAGATGCTTGACTACTATGGACCATACATGAGTGTTATTTTGCAGTGTTCCAAATTCCAAACACCATGACTACTGGCGTAATTCCAGCTAATGAACAGCAAACGTAAAGGTGCACACTGGCACCAGCAAGCTAAATATTGGGGATGGTGGCCCTGAGGTGGAGTGAGGTGTTGCTTCTGCACCACATGTATCTTTATGAATACTGTCTGTAGGTTTGAGCCTTGGTCTCATGACACCATTACACATTGCAACACATGCCTTTAGGAGACTTAATGTTATGCTTATGCTACATATAGAGAGACCTGGATGATTTATCATGTGGGACAACTCTTCTGTCTGATTACCCTAACCCATAGGCTACACGTAAGCAGAATCCAGGCAATTGTCGACACAGGTACTGCACAGGCAGTACTTGCTAGACATTCCTGCAAGTCCGTCAGTGTTGCTGCATGTTTCTGGGCAGCCTCCATGACCTGTTTGCAATATGTTTTGTCATCTGTTTTGGATGGGCATCTGTTTATTTTTTACATCAATGTTGTCCCATACTTCATACACACATACATGACTGTCTGCACTGTTTGCCATGATATATGCAATGGTGAGGTAAGGCTACTTTTCCCACTCCTGAGTGCTATCTTTTGGATATGGGATCCATTTCATGGTTTTTAAGATGTGCGCAAGCCACGGCTGCCTCTGTTGCAGGTGAGTGGGCAAATGTCATGGACATACTTCTTGGACAGCAGAGCATTACTTGGTGTGACATTGAGGTCCTTTACTTGATGGAAGGTGTGTACTCAAGAAGAGTGAATGCTGTCAGTACATCACAAGCTGCTTTCACCATGTGTTATTTGGATTGTGTGCACACATATGCTTCCAGTGTTTGTTAAGGTATGTATGCCCCATATTTGTTGTCCTAACATAGGATTCCATATTACACATTCATTGCTCATGTTACGATCACATTACAGGTTGTAAAAGGTGTGGAATGTGGTATTGTGGTTTGCCATTTATATCAGAAACAGTTGCCATTGTAATAGTGGTGTATACACTGTTGTAGCCACTGTATAAGGGTAATATTTCAGACATGTCCCTACTGTAGGCCATTTGTCCCACCATTATGTTAATCTCTGTTGATACATCTTGCACTGACACGTTGTTAGTATACTGCAGGACTCTTGCATACCCTTCAGATATGCCACCATGGTGACCACTGTGATGCAGTGCAGTTAACACCAACAATAAGTGAACATGTACAGCATGCATTATGGGTAGGTGTGTTAAATGTGTGCATGGCAAATAGCATGGTCATAACATGGCCGGTGTATTGGCAAACCTGAACAAAACAACTCTATACTCACCAGCTGCTGCCCAGTTGTATACCAGAGGGGCCTAAATAGTTGTGTGAGAGGACTAATGTCAGTAGCCACACCTGTGGCATTGGTACAGGGTGGGAGCAGCATTTCAGCACATTGACAGTACAAACCCACAATACTAGAGATTATGCACATCTGTTTATTACTACACTGCAGCAACAGACTATCTTATCTGACATATGCATGTAGATACTTTACAGATAAAAATGGATAAGCAACAATGGTCTAGTAATGTGCCCTGGGGCCTTACCTGCACACTCCTCGTCCATGTTGTGGGTGGCATCCACCTCCACAATGCTGTCCTCAGTCTGCTGGCTTTTCTGGCAGGTGGGTGCCTCAAGGCTGGGGAGGAGCTCCTCAGCATGTGTCAGTGGGGGCTGGATGTCATGACCCCCATCTGTGGCTAGCTGGTCCCTTCTAACTGCAGCAGCACACTGACAGGTGTGGCGGATCAGATCTGTGCACCGATACTGCACCTGCTTATAATTTTGGTTGTGCATGCCAACATAGGTTTACCCTGAGGACGAGCTCGTTCCACAGGGTGGTCCTCTCCTGCAGATCCTGGGCCCTGTAGCCGAATAGTATGGCATGATGCATGATAAGGAAATGGATGATTGTGTCATTTTCACGGTTTGTGAATGTGGGCAAACATTCCCGGGGCATTGCACCTGGAAGACATAAACAGGAAAAAAGGTCACAGGACCTCATACAGTTGTCCATGTGCACATCAACAGTGGATATTACTTGCTAATAATCCAGACTATACCATAACACTGTAAACTATCATGGCTTTCTATCATGGCTTTGCCATCTTGCATTACACTCCTGGCCCTGACCTGTCCAGTTCCCCCTGTGTTGGACACTTAATGGCATAATCCACTATTCACCATTCATTTCTGTGTAGAAGGATGAAAGTGGCCATCTTCCATGTGGATGGTGTGTGGATGGTGGCATGTCTGTGTTTGATTGTAGTGTGTGATGGAACTGTGAGCACATGCCTGTGTTCATGTAGGAGGCAAACTGTGATATTCTCATGCCCCATGGAGACTTGCTGTTGTTTCCATCGGTTGGCATTATGTTCATGCTCACCATTGATGCAGGCAGGAGTGTGGTTGATGTGCATATCCCCCTGTACTAATGTTGTGGACAGGGTGCCACTGTTCCTGCCTATCCTGTCTGATGCAGGTTGCCTGCATCCATGGCATGTGTGTATCACTTCCAAGTCTGGAACCCAGGACCCTGTGCACTATGGGTCTATATTAGATTCTCAAAAGCCGACAATGTCGAATCTGACATTGTCGACACGAGAATAGCGAAACTGCCGAACATCGAACAAGTAAATGTAAATCTCCGTATGGGGCGATTTCCATTTACTTCAATGTAGTGCGGTCTCGGAGTTGGTATATTTAAGTAGCTAAGTAGTAGGGGTGCAGGGGGGCTTGTCTCCCTGCCTACACCATTTAGTTTTTTGTTGTTGTTTTAATTTTTTTTCTGAACATTCAATGTTTTAACAGTTCGATCTCTAAAGGTCGACCTTTAGTGATTCAAACTGTTAAATATTCGATGTTCTAATATAGACCCATGCACTATAACCACAGCAATATACCTCTACACTTTCTGAGCTGCATTTGAGGTGTACTTTACCCCCAGTATATGTTGACTTGTGTTTCTGGCTCTGAGACTGCATACATATGTGGAGACATGGTTGCAATTGGCCTTGGTGGTTTGGATATGTCTAATTTCTAGTCATAGTCAGCCTTACAGGAATTCACATGTGAACCTACATGCTTGCTTAGATAGAGGTGCACTTGCTTCCAAGTTGTGGCCTGCACCTATGTGTCCCTGTACAGCCACTATAACAACCTATTATGTGCTTTGTGTCTTGCTGCTGTCCACCAAGAGGGATTACTCTATTGTTGGTGGAAGATGGTTGTACAGGTCAAGTAATGCTGATTCTATATAGCTACAGTGGATACGAAGTCTACACACCCGTGTTACAATGCATGATACTTGTGCAATTGGAGCATGACCCCACAAAAGCACGTCAACACAATCCCCACCTGTGATGTGCCCTATAGCCTGCTCAGTTCTATAGGGAGCATACCAACCTGTCCTGTGGAAATATATGTGAATTAATACTCAGTACAGTAAGCCAGTTGAATGTGTGTACACACTCTTACACTGATATGTTGTGTAAATGCCTGCTGAGATGATTACAGCATCCATTTGTCTTGGTTTGTACTCTAACATCATATCACATCTTCACTTGGCAATGGTTGCTTACCTTCCATGAAACAGCTTTGTTTCCTTTTTCAGTAGAATTGTACAGGTTATGGGTCACATTTGAGGTGAGAAATGCTTTGACATGACATTCTGTGGTCTCATTGGCATACACCACACATACCTGGCACTAACCTATATATGCACTGCTGATTGGGAATCACTGTAAATAGTGATTGAACATCAAGACTTACCATAGTATAGCCTGTAAAGCTTCCATTAGTGGTATAAAATTCAAATAGATCTACTAGGAAATTCTTAGAATCTTTTAAGATATATTGGTCGTCTCATAACCTTTTCCAGATATATAGATATGGGTTCGGTACACCATCACTTGCTTGAGACGATGGGTCTCATCGGTGGATTCAAAGGCTCCTTATGTACTTTCGGCATACCTTGCATGACCGGAACCAATGCTTTGTCCATGGCAAGATACTGATATAGCTCATAATCTAAAACTCTCAATGCTAAACAGTCTTGTAGTGTGTTTCTAACTCTGTTTTGTATACCTACTATATCTATTTCTGATAGTCTTTTATA
Organism: Protopterus annectens; assembly: GCF_019279795.1. Taxonomy (NCBI): domain Eukaryota; kingdom Metazoa; phylum Chordata; order Ceratodontiformes; family Protopteridae; genus Protopterus; species Protopterus annectens. The sequence continues at coordinate 447,651,639 of NC_056745.1, forward strand.
TGATTTATCTTTACAAATCATATCTTCCATACTATTCTTATAGAACCTTTCATCCATCACTACAATTGGTCCACCCTTATCTGCAGGGCATATACATATAGACTTATTATCTTGCAGTGACTTAAGTGCAGCTCTCTCTTCATGATTTAAATTACAAAATACTTTTTTATGTCTACTAGCCCCCCCATCAGATGTTGCATTGTAAAATGTGTTATATAGGGCTTCAGTACATAGCTTTTCATATACATTTAATACAGGATGGTTCATGGGAATAAAGGTACTAGGTTTACGTAGACTTCACTTATTCTGCACATCAGGATTCATATTACTCAGGCCATTATCATTGTACATGATTTTCAACATAGTTGTTCTCATGAAACATTTTAAATCTAATATATAGTCTGTTACCTCAGCAGATTGTGATGGAATAAATGATAGACCCCTTTCCAGTACACGATGTTCATTGATTCATTACATAATATAGATTTATTTACCTTCTCTGACATCCCTCAATGCACTGTGATTAATTTATTCTTGTGTGACTATACTGTATGGGGCACTTGTGTTTATATGGGGGTTTCACTACTTTATTACACTGACACCTCACATCTGGGCCTAATACACTACTCTGGTTGAGAAAAATCGGTTACTTCTTACATAAATATACAAAAAAATTAACATTTTAATGTTTGCACATACAAAATGGAAATGGCTTTGGTGAGGCTCACACTGTGAATGACTACATGCAAGGCAGACGCTCTAACTGCTACACTATTGCACTTATGCATATGTTTGATGTCTATTGCTTTTTAACTTATTGTGCCGTTTCAGCTCGGCTAAGCATAGCTAAGCAATGGGCACACCCACGCAGCTATGCTTAAACTTTATTGCATATATAAAAAATAATTTATTTGTTGTGTTTTTTTTATTTGCACCCTTCAGACTATCCATGCTAATGCTGAACCTGTTATTCTATCAACTTTCTGCTTTGTAGGGACGATTGTCCCTTATGGCTTTGTCCACAGTCCTTACTCTGACGGGTTGGGAGGTGTGCGCTATGTGCTTGTGCTAAATCTGTTATTCTATCAACTTTTGGCTTGGTAGGGATGATTGTCTCTTATGGCTTTGTCCAGATTTCTTACCCTGACGGGTTGGGGATGTTACGAGCATTCTCGCTCATTTTAAATTGCCGAACGGCAATTCTGGAGTGCAGGGGCCGTGTGTATTGTAAGAGTTCTGCTCTCAGACGCACTCCCTGTGCTCGTACATGGAACCAAGTCCATTTTGCAGCACATCAGCGCGCCTTCATACATATGCATGGCCCACTGCCGTGGTGAACAGGAATGGTCCCTGCCATGCAGGAATAACTTTCATATAATCTTTTTAGTTAATACAACACCTCATTGTTTTGCTACAAGAAAAAAACTAAAAACTGCATAAAGCTAATAAATAATGAATGAATTTTCACATATACTATATTTATTCAGTATATCGGTTCTGCAGTTGAATGATAAAATATTTATTCATTCATTATTTATTAGTGTTATGCAGTTTCAAGATGTGATTGGTTAAGGATGCTGGAAGATCAGAAAGCTGCGGGTTCTCTTTCCACCTCAGGTGACACTGTAATGCAGTACTAGGGGCTGCTGCTCCCCTGAGTTTGCAATCCTCAGATGAGATGTTACAGAAAGGTCCCATCTATTTAAGGTGTTGGTAGCTCAGATGGTTGTAAAGATCCTATGGCACCTATTAAAACATCTAGGGGAAGTTCCCTGATACTCTGGCAAAATTTCCCATAATAGTAAAAAATACCACTTTACCCATGATAAGAGACACTTTGCCCATTTGATTTACCTGGTTAATAAATACATAAAATAATATTGAAAAAAAAATGTGTTCTTTCTTTGTTCCCCATTACTTTTGGCATTGTCCAGAATTCTTGAGCAAGGAAATTGAGAGGTATTTTAGTCTGTTCACTGTAAAATTTGTGGGTTTTGGCACATTGTTATAGACTGTAATCATTAACTAATGACAAGATGTGAGTTTTAGATTTTATATCCTTCAGAAAATGCTTGATAATGCAAAGCTTGCTATTCAATCAACTTTCTAAGTATATAAGCGAAATATTTAAAAGCTATTCCTGATTTTGTTCCTTTTTTCCGATTCTTGAGCTAAGAAGTTGTAAGGGCAGAGGGGAGTTGCACTGGTTCTGACACCATCGAGCTGAGATAAGAGCTGGATCCACACTTGGGCCCTTCCTTGCCAGGAGGCTTCAACATAATAATAATAATAATAATAATAATAATAATAATAATAAAAACACTTCTTAGCACAGTGGTACTGGCATCTTCTTCTTTAAGGAGGCCCATGTGTGTGGCGCAACACGCGCCAGTGTGACTGTAAACAAGACATTCCATTTATAGAGAAGGTAAGTGTGTGTGTGTGTGTGTGTGTGTGTAGCTTGTTGAAAGGGAAGTTGCATGTATATGTGTTTGTATTGCTGTGTGAGATAGTAGGTGTGTGTGTGTGTGTGTGTGTGTGTGTGTGTGTGTGTGTGTGTGTGTGTGTGTGTGTGTGTGTGTGTGTGTGGTATGAGCAGAGAGAAGGTGTGTGTGTATCTTTTAACATACCTCTGAACTGTCCAGATTTAGCCTGATAGTTTTGGTCTGTTTCTCATAAAATGTGTGTTTTTTCTGGCAAATCACAGATTATTAAAGTCACTAAATACTAACCTATATATACATAGATGAGTTTCAGACTTCATATCCTTCAGAAAAAATCATTCTAATGCAAATCCTGTTATTCTAGCAACTTCTAAGTTAAAAATATCAATATTTAAAATGTATCCCATTTTGGGGCATTTGTATCCTCATTATTTTTAGGCTTTGTCCAGATTTCTTGCACTAAGCGGTTGGAAGGTATGCATACCTTTCAAGTTTCCAGATTTTTGCAGACTGTCCAGATATATGACTAATTTTTTGGTATATTCCTCATATAATTTGTGGGTTTCTGGCAAATCATCGAGAATAGAAATAACTAAATAATGTCACACATTGGAGTTTCAGACTTCATTTCCCTCAGAAAATGTTACAGGTAACAAGAGCCTTAATCCCCTATACCAACTACCTGACTGCCGAAGGAATTGTGAGATATGTAGAGACAAGAGCCTGAATCCTTTACACCAACTATCAAACAGCTGAAGGAATTGTGAGTTTGAGTTTCAGTACATTTCATGGAATTGTGAGTTTCAAGGTAAGAGAGGTTTACTGTTGCTCATGCTAAGTTTGTTTTCAATTTGCAATTAACTGTTTTGTTTAGCAAATGCCAGTCAATGTTTGTGTTGTAGAATTTGAAAGCAGTGCTAGTAGCATACTTGTCTTTGGTGCAAAAGGCTGTGGATTCTACTCCCACACCGTGTAGATAGAGTGCTGATATTGCACTGTCCTTTCAATTTCTAATTATTTGGTACATTTTAAGGGGGATAGGGGTTCTGCACTTCTGAGCATGTACTTCTTTGTATGAGATGCCTAGCAACCATGAACTTCTAGTTGGTTTGTCAGTCATTCCCTATTTCAATATTACCAGCTTACCAATTTTTTTAATTAACAATTAATTCTTCAAGGACAGCAGGCACTGAATTTGTAGAAGAAACATTGAAATGTAAAGTTGTTTGCCAGTAGCAACCTCTTCATTGATTACAGGTTTGCAGCAGGAGGGGCTGCTGTGGGGGGACCCCATCTTTTGCCCTGCCTAGGGTCCCATTTGACCATGATCTGGCTCTGGCTGAGATACATTTCTGGGCTATTATTTATGAATTTAAGTTTTTCACTTGATTGCAAGTAAATATCCAAGATATACATTCACGCAAGTGGCTGTAATTGATTGGTGTGTGTGTGTGTGTGTGTGTGTGTGTGTGTGTGTGTGTGTGTGTGTGTGTGTGTGTGTATAAACTGGCTAAAAATAATGAAGCCTCAGCATAACAATTTAAGTATATGCAGTTTTAATTATCTCAGTAAGTAAAACTACAATTTCATAAAGTCTTCTACTGAGACTTATTTGTAGACAGTTAAAATAACATTCAGAAAATCATAACTGCATAATTTAAAATCACACATCCTAAAAAAAATATTCATATGCTGGAATGGGTTATTTGTGACAAGACATTACTTTTTGAATGCTACCCATATCTTTCAGTTAACCCTATTCATGTAGAATGTCCCAATTTTGGTTCGGATGTTTGCCTTGTCTCTCATAACTTTTATAATTTTCTGTCAAATCCCTCACACAGTTTTATTAACTTTATAAATTAATTAGCGTAATATTTAAAAATTCTTCCTGATTTTATTAATCCTACTGTTTTTAGCTTTGCCCAGAATTTTTGTCGAGATAAGTTGAGAAGTATGGTGCTATTCCAAAACATTCAGATCTGAACTATTTATATTATTGTTATTTCAGCAAACCAGAAATAGAATTATTAGGCAGTTCATGTTGCTGCATATAGGCAAATCCCACACCACTTCTTTGTATGCTATAGGTCCCCTCTATGATCCAGGAAACCCATTACATGTATTTAAACTTATTGGAAACACTTACCATCCAACCCAATACCGTATTCATGGGAGACTTTATTTATTCCACCATTAACTGGGACTCTTATACGACACCAAACATAGAGGCACAGGGGTTCCTGGATTCTGTAAGCACCAGCTCCCTGGACCAGATTATCAATACACCCACCAGGGGTGCAAACATATCGGAGTTGGTCCTCTCTAATATGGGAAAGTGCTGCCCTCCTCCCAGTGTAACGTCTTCTCTAGTAAGGTCAGGCCACAAAATGGTCCCTATGAATTAAAAATAAATCCTGGAACCCTAGCTAACCCTGGAATATTCAGGAACTACTAAGAATAATGTCCTACCATTAAGTGATAACCTGGAAAAATTTCCATCCCTATAAACCATGAGAATACAGCTGCCTAAGAAGAACTGTTCACAGAAATCCTATGCAAGCATGTTAATAGATGCATGGAGGCAGCTGTACCCACCAGGAAGAAGTAATGAACTAACTCAAAAAACAAGCCACCCTGGTGGAATCCAACATCAATTGGCTGTATAACAGAAGGAAGAAATTCATGGCAATAATTAGGAGATGCAGCACCCAGCAGGATAAAAGCACTCTCATCAAACCAAACAAACAACCGAGTGGACAAATCGTGTCTACCAAAGGCAGATTTGAAGTAAATTTGGCCTTCCAGGTCAAGGACAAACACAAACCATTCTTTAGCTATGGCTGCAACCTCAAAGGCAATACACAATTGTGTGCAGAACTCATTGTTAATGGAACCACCTATACTGAGCCAGAATATTTGGCAAATCTATTGGCCGCAGTGGTGCAGCGGTTAGCGTTGTCGCTTCACAGCAAGAGGTTATCCCGTTCAATTCTCGGCTGGAGCACCTTCTGTGTGGAGTCTGCATGTCCTCCCCATGGTCAAGTGACATTAAAGACATGCAGGTAGGTGCGTGTGTGAATGGACGTGCCTTCCTTGAAGGTTGGGCATCAGGCTGGCAACTTGGCACTGTAAAAATCCACTGCCAATCATTACTGGACGGGAGTTCTGCTGTGGCGACCCCTAACTGAGAAAAGCCGAAAGAGAGACTGGCTGACAAATTCAGACCCAACTTAATCCCTCTCTCACCCTCCACCTTCTCTCAGGAAATATCATCAAATATCACTTCCCCTGCTATCACTAGGGACCAGTTCCTTAATGATCTCTATAAGAACAAGAACACTACATCAATGGGCTCAGACAATGTCCCAGGATGCCTTCAAAATAGCATGAAACATAACATATTAGGCCCTCTGGAATTGCTATTTAACTGTAGCCTCCAAACAGGCTTCATGCCTTGTGAATGGAGAAAAGCAATAGTCATACCGCTGCACAAAGGTGGGCCATCTACAGACCCTGCAAACTACAGATTCATAAGTCTCATTAGAATTATGCAAAGCCATGGAATGAATTATCATGGAAATGATAAATAATGACATAGTAAGGCTCCAGACAATGGACCCAAACCAATCTGATTTTGTCAAGGGCAGGTCATAACTAGTTAACATCGTGGATTTCTTTGAGAAGGTCAACAAAGTAATGGATGAGGGCAAAATGGTTCATTCTGCTTACCTTGATTTGGCCAAGGCATCTGACAGAATACCCAGAATACTCAGGCATTGTTGATAAACTCAAGAGTTTAGGTATAAACTCTGATGTCACCCAGTGGATAATCAGCTGGGTCACAGTTAGGACCCAAGAAGTTAGAGGTGGGGAGGGCACCTCTACAAAGAGACCAGCCACAAGTGGAGTCCCACAGGGATCAATTCTAGGACCACTCCTTTTTTTGCATTTACTTCTCTAAAGTCAAGGCCAATGGCAATGGCCTCTGGCTGACTAAATATGCAGATGATTGCTGATTAGGAGCAGTCATAGAATCCCCCATTGACACAAATGCTTTCCAGGAAGGGCTGCGACAGATAAATAACTGGTGTTAGAGCTACAGACTAAAACTAAATGCCAAGGAATGCATAATAGTATCCTTCAGTAAGTCATCTACCCCTGGAAACTATAATACTGACAACACACACCTAAGAGTTGACCGAGTAGTCATGGACTTGGGGAAACATAAACAGTAATCTAGCCTTCGATCATTGCATGTCTGCAGTAGTGAGAAAATCATTCTATGTTGTGGAACGTATTAACAAAGGTATGACTTCTAGGTCCAAGGAAGTCATTGTTTCACTATATTTGGCATTCATCAGACAAATCATTGAGTACAATGCCCCCATTGATATGTACCTAACCAGGCATATCCAACCACTGGAATGTCCACAGAGGTTCCTCACTAAAAGAATGCAGGGTGTAAGTAACATGTCCTGTGCAGACAGCCTCAAAGCCCTATCCCTGTATCCTGTCTCCTGCAGACTTTTGAGGGGAGATCTATGCCTGGCATACAAGGCATTTTCAGATCCCATATTGATGGACCTCTGCATATTCATATAGGTTCATAGGTTCATAAGTTGGTACTAGGCTATTGGCCCTAGGGCCTATACAAGCCTAGCCATAACAATTCCCTGGCTATTTCTTCCCACAATATTTACTTCCTTGGACCCTTGTCTAGCAGGGCGACTGACATGATCCCTGGAGTGAATTTCCCATCTTCCATCCAATCGTCAAGGTTCCTTTTGAAGAGGGCCAAAGAGGTGCTCTGCTTGACATGTATGGGGAGACTTTTCCAGAGCCTGGGGAGTCTCTGGGTCAGGAACCTATCCTTCCAGCATGTTTTGTTCATTGTGATGACAAGGTTTAGATCCGTGGAGTGTGTGGCTCTGAGGGATTGGGATTTCTTTAAGTGCAGCATGTCCAACAGCTCTGGGTTTGACATGGCCTTGTATGGTAAGCAGAGATTGCCTCTGAGTAGACGATATGCGACAGACTATAGCTGGAGTTGTTTTAGATGGTCAGCATAGGGCATCTGCTTTAGACCTGTGATTCTTTTAGTGAGGTATTTCTGTGGCCTTTCCAGTTGTTTCAGATGTCTTGAGAGGTACATGCCAAACGGGGCGTTGTATTCTATAATGAGTCTAATGATGGATGAGTACAGTGGGATAATGACCTCCTTTTTCTGGATGAAAAGCCCTTAGTGATGAGGTGTGCAACATAGAAGGATTTCCTGACTGTTGTGGTGATGTGGTTATCAAAGGTGAGACCACTGTCCACCTGTGTCCCTAAGTCTCTTATCACATTTTCGGTATTTAGTGTACTGCCACCTATGTGGTAATTCATGGGTACATGTTTTTTCCCAAACAGGATAACTATACATTTCTTGGCATTGAGCTTGAGCCCATGGCTCTGGCACCAAGTATCTGTTTCTGTAAGGCCCTTTTGTAGACTATCCACATCATTTGGGGATTCAATAATGGCTCCCAGTTTGCAGTCATCTGCAAACATTGTTAGCCAGAGTCCCTTAGTGTTGGCCTGTACTTCAGAGAAGTAGATGCCAAACAAGAGCAGTCCCAGGACTGAACCCTGAGGTACTCTACTTGCACTTGTCTGGAGCTGGATTTGGAGTCAGCTACTTTTACAGTGTGGGTTCTGTCAGTAAGCCAGATGGCAACCCATCGAGTGATGTAGGGATTAATGCCCAGCTTAGTAAGTTTATCTATGATTCCAGAGTGGGGAATGGTGTCGAAGGCCTTGCTGAGGTCCAAATAGGCTGTGTGGACTGCCTTACCCTTGTCCACAGCTTTGGAGACTGATTTGAAGAAGTCGATCAGGTTCAGGAGACAAGATTGGCCCTACACGAACCCAAACTGGGTGGGGTCCAGTGTTTGAAGGTTGCCAATGTCTTTGTTTATAAGTTCCATGATAATACGTTCCATGGACTTGCAAATCAGACTCATCAGACTGATGGGGCGGTAATTCCCAAGATCCAAGGTGGATCCCCCTTTGTGGAGTGGGATAACTGTAGCTGTGCACCACTCAGTGGGCACGAAGCCTGAGGTGAGGCTATGATTAAACATGACACTTAGGTGAGGTGCCAGTTCATTTGTTTAATTCATGTAGTGTACAGCCCAGGATGTCGTCTGGTCCCATGGATGCTGTATTCTTAGCTTTGGAGAGTACGTTTTTTTACCTGTGGCAATCTTTTGGTATTCAGATGGGCCCTTTAGGGGGTGAGAGGGGGTGAAGTTGGCACTGAATCAATCTGCCAGGATATTGGCAATAGCCTTGGGATCAGTATATTTAATGCCATTCTGTTGTAGCTCAGAGCAGATCTGAGCATTGCCATTTAGATTCTTGACATAGCTATAGAATGCCTTGTGGTTGCCTTTGGAATCTTTGCCAATTTTATTTTTGTAACTAGCTTTGGAGGATTTTATGAGGGATCTCAGCTTCTTACTGAGGCTGGTAAGGGAGTTTTTTGCATCCTAGGATTTTCCTCTTTTCTGCAACAGTTTCTTCCTTAACAAACAGCACCAGAATTACCCATTCTAAAGACTTAAACTTTGCCTGTGATATAAACAGGATCTGCTGTAGAGACAGGTATGTGTCCCAGAAACTACCCCTTCTCTGGAATAGATCCCTATCCATGTGAAGCAGAGCTCCTCCCTAACTCAACTCAAGTGTAGCTTGGATAATTGGATGGGGAACAGAAAATTCATCCCTGGTTTGGCACCTATGTCTCTAGTGGACACAGACAGCCTGTAAATGGGTCATCTACCAGGTTCCTGCTTGCAAAGGTTTCATCTCCCAAGCCCCTGCTAACACTTATCAGTGGTATCAGAACTTGTCAGGGATTTTGGGATGCACGTTTAGTCTTAAAAAGGCCCATGTGGTTGTTATCCCAGTAAACACCAAGGAACCTATATGCATGTGAGAGTTTTGTTTTTTTATCAGTACTGTTTTTCTTTGAGGGGGCTGTAAAACTGACATATGTTTGCTTGCAGTCTCAGTAGCTCAACAGGTAGCACACCCGCCTTTGGTTCAGAAGGCTGTGGGTCGTATTCCCATGCCAGGTACTTGGATTAATTTTCCAATACTGACACTCGAGAGCAGCATAAGGGGTGAGCACTTCTCCTGGGTGTGCTATCCTTTGCATGAGATGTTAAACAGGGGCCCCATCTGCCTGAGTTGGTGGTAACTCAGGTGGATGTAAAAGATCCAATGGCAAAAAGAGCTGGGGAAGTTGCCAGGTATCCTGACCAAAGTTCTCTAAGTCACTATGGATACCATCTTGGTCCTCCAATGAAAAGAGGCCCAAAAAACAGAAGGTATAAATAAATAAATGATGGTTGCCACTATAGGACAGTTATTTCTTTGTACTCTGTTTTAGAGCATTGCAATCATTAAGATGTTATGGTTATGATTATTATATCTCAATAGACCTGACACTGTAAAGTGATCATGGAGGCTTTTTCCCCAGAATCCATTTCAAGCCCCTTTATACAAGTCATGCAAGACACAAGAAACTACTTTTTTTTGCTTCCATGTAAATAGAATGGCAGTAATGTGAGTCATGTGCATCTTGCATAGCTTCTGAACCCCATTTTCTTCCCTTTTTTCACATTTTTGCTCAAATTACCCTGATTTGTGTTCTCGAAGCAGCTCTCACCTCTTTAACAGGGGTTATAGATGGTCAACAAAAGAGGCTAGCTCAACTGCATGTTTTAAGGCTTCCAATTTTTAGTTGAAGTAGTGATGGACCTTCTCCCACAATCTTCCTGAGGTATCAAAATGATCACTGTAATCCAGGAACTGTTAACTGATCAGTCTTAACTTTTGACAAACATTTAAATTACTCTGTTATTCACCAGTGTCTGCTGTTTTAACTGAAAAGTTTTTTTAAATACTTTCCTTATAATGCACATCTTCTCTGCTAGTGAGAGTAGCAGGGCTGCTTGGACCTTGTCTGGCACAGGCTGATTGGTAAAGAGAGCAGGGGCTAGCAGGATTGGCTAGATTTCTGTGTTACTAGAATCTTCTGTTTTTTGTGGTATTTAAACCCTGCATTTGAGCTGCTTGTATGCACATCACGCACTGCAGCTGCACTGTTTTTAACCCATTGTGAGGTATTCCAGCTACACATATTCCTTTAGTAGCACTTGTGTGATCACCTAGTAGTACTCATCTTAAACCTTCCACCCTTTACCCCCTTAGCTCTCTCTGGCCTCTCTCCCTCAGATTCTGACAAATATGGATGGACAATTTCATAAAGTTTCTCCTTCCAGTCTGGCTGATATGGGCACCCTGATACAGTGTAGCAACTGCCTCATGTACACAGACAACCCTCTACTACTACTACTAATACCTAGCAACACAATTTGTGAGAGATGCCGTTACATTAAGAACCTAGAGTTTATGCTCTCTCCCTCACAACCCAGTATATCTGGCACTGAAAAGGTTGTCAAGACAAACACCACACCTCAAACACCACTCACACCTACACAACACACACCCACATATGCAAAGGTCCTCAACAAAAACATACCCAAACAAAAGAGACCTCAAAGGCAAAAATACACACAAACTCCACAGCCCATCACATCATACATAATCCATACACCTGACCTATGTCTCACAGCCACTAAGACATAACCATAAACCCAACATATTAGTCATAGGAGACTCCATTGTGAGCCCATCACCAGGCTGTATAAGGAGAAAGTTACTGTTAGTTGTTTGTCAGGTGCCAGAATTCCCCATATCACACATGCAATCTCAACAACAGGTACTGTTATGACTCTGTCATAGTCCATGTTGGCATGAATGACTTGAGATGTACCTACTTGTACTATATGAAGAGAGAAATGATTGAGTTCCCTAAATATGTGTCCGAGGCAGGTATATCCCTAGCCTTAAACAGCATTCTACCATGACCCAGAATGATGCCTCACTACAAACAGTAAATGACTGATTGTAACAACTGGCTTAGTTTCTGGTGTCTTTCCAAGGGGATCCAGTACCTGACAACCTGGCAACACATGACTGACAGACCACAATGCTTTGCCAGAGATGGCCTGCATCTGTCTCCCTTGGGCTTCTGGCTTCTGGCAATGGCTCTTGCCTGTCCCATAGTGCCTTTTTTAGGCAATGCCATGAGGTCAAAACTATCAACATGAAAATTTCATCAAAACACAAATTAAAGGTCATGCTGCTAAATGTTAGGAGTTTAAGCATGAAACTGCACTCATTGCAAACATTCTTAACCCTGGAAGATGCTGACATTTGTGCAGTCACAGAAACCTGGTTCAAAGCTGTGGAGAGCACCACAGCCATACCAGGTTACTCATCCTATCATACATTCAGACCCCAAACCGTGAGTAGCAAAGCAAAAGGAGGTGGAGTTTCAATATATATTAAAGACATACGCACCTACAGGCTGGTCAAACAATATGATGCACATAAGACACTCCAGGTGCAGTTAAGTGTTGACAAGACACCTATTCAAATCATAGATATATACAGGCCCCCAACTTTGACTCAAGATGGCCACTCCACCTATCTGTACCTCTTCAAATCTAGCAAGATTCAACCCTTTACCATGATCCTGGGTGACTTGAACTATCCGAACATAGATTGGAAGAAATACTCATGCCAAAATACAAATGCCCAGAGATTCCTTGATTTCGTCGATGCAAATGCCTTGGACCAGCTGGTCGACACCACTACAAGAGGTGATAATATCCTGGACTTGGTATTAACTAACATGAGTAACCACTGTAGCACCCCTACAGTGTCATCCTCCCTGGTAAGATCTTACCACAAAGAGATCACTTTCGAAGTCAGCATCTCCCCTGACCCCCTTCTAGCTAGGGCCAAACAAAAAAACTTCTCCAAAGCTGATTACAACCTCCTGAGGGAAGGTATAAACAGCTTCACAGCCCCCTCCCACTCCATAGGAACTGGCACAAATATCCAAGCCTACAACAAAGTATTATACAAACATTTATATAGCTGCATGGAAACAGGAATACCCGACAGGACAAAATCTTCCTCCTCAAGGAAGAGTAAACCTGTCTGGTGGACCTCTTCAATAAATAAACTCTATAATAAAAGGAAAAAATTGCTGTCCAGGGCCAAGAAGGAGCAGGTGCCTAATTGGAAGCAGTCTCTCCTTAGAATGAACAAAGAAATAAGAGCTCTACTGAAATCCTTCAAAGCAAACTTTGAGTCCAAACTGACCATATCTACTAAAGACAATCATAAGGCCATCTTTACATATGTCCACAATCTCAAAGGAAGCACTGATATCTGCTCAGACCTGGGGGGTCAGAAACGCACCATACACAAATGCTATAGATATAGCCAACCTGCTGGCAGACAGATTCAGTAAAAACTTCACCCATCTCTATCCCCATCAGTAAATCAGGACATCCCCAGCACCTGCCCCCTCCCCTTATCTCTAGGGAGCAAGTCATCACTGCCCTCTCAAAGGCAAAAAATACAGCCTTCATGGGATCTAATAAAATCCCAGGCTGCATCCTACGTGAACTCAGGCAGGAACTTGCAGCACCATTAGGCACCTTATTCAACCAAAGCCTGAGTACCTGTTTCATCCCAGCCAAGTAGAGGACAGCCACTGTCATCCTTTTGCACAAAGGTGGAGCATTCACCGATCCAGAAAATTATAGACCCATCAGCCTAACTAGACTGATCTGCAAGACCATGGAATGGATTATCATGGACCTTATTAGCAAGGACATTGGAAACCTCCAAACACTCGATTCCACACAGTTTGGTTTCATCACGAGGAGGTCATGCCTGTTAAATTTGGTCAACTTCTTTGAGACAGTCATCAAAGCCATGGAAGAGGGGAAAATGGTGCATGCCACCTACCTTGACCTGCCCAAAGCCTTCAACACTATTCTCCACTGGGGTATAATAGCGAAACTGTCTCAACTAGGCATAAATCTGTATGTTACCAGATGGGTAGCAAACTGGCTCACTGATAGAAGCCACCTAGTCAAAATAGGGTAAGCCACCTCAAGCAGTAGATCCATAATGAGTGGTGTACCACAGAGATCAGTCTTGAGGCCTCTGTTGTTTGGGATATACTTTTTTGAGGTGCAGGCCAAAACCAGTGGGCTATGGCTGACCAAGTTTGCAGATGACTGCAGGCTTGGTGCTGTAATCAATTCCCCTAGTGATGTGAACATCCTCTAAAATGGTCTCACCCAAACAAATGACTGGTGCCAGAAACATGGCCTCAAACTGAATGCCAAATAATGCATAATCAGCATCCCCTTTGGGGAGAGTGACATCCCCACAAATTATCACATTAATAACAATGTCTTAAGCACACAACCAGTTGTGAGGGACTTGGGCACCCAGATTGATAGCAAACTGACTTTTGAGTACCATATTGCCTCTGTTGTACGGAAAGCTTTCTATGTGGCCCACCTCATCAGTAAGGGTATCTCATCCAGGGAAAAGGATGTCATGACATCCCTGTATTGTTCTCTTATAATACCCATTATTGAGTACAACACCCCTTTTGGCATGTACCTCACAAAACACATGCAGCAGGTGGAGAGACCTCAGAGGTTCCTCACCAGGAGAATCCAGGGCCTCAAACATCTATCCTACACAGATAGGCTAAAAGCCCTGTCTCTCTACTCAGTCTCATACAGACTCCTCAGAGGTGACCTCTGTCCTGCATACAAAGCCATCTCAGATCCCGCCTTGATGGGACTGCTGCATATCCACAAGTCAAGCTCCACTCAAGTAACCCACATGCGTGACCTCATCCTAGTCTGTGTCATCAGTAGGTCTTGTTGGTGGGACAGATTTGTATCCCAGAGACTCCCTCTTCTGTGGAATCCCTCTCCACATCAAGCAGAGTACCTCATTAACCCTTTCTAAACACAACCTGGATAACTGCATGGGGAAGAGAAAATACCACCTTGGGATTCCACCTGTGTCCCTACTGGACAGTGGCCTAGGGTGCTGACTTGTTGGAACAAGGGCTAAATTCTTGGCTAGGCTTGTAAGGGCCTCAGGGCCAGTAGCCTAGTATCTTCCTATGATCCTATGTTCCTATAATGCAATAAAATAAGACTGACTTGCTGTTCTAGAATTTGGGTTATTGATACATTTTTTTTTCTTTTTGTTGAGGCAAAAATGACATTATATACAACATTTTCCCTTCTTTGTTGTATTGGTAGCTACATCCTTAACTTGTTACACTCTAACATACCAACACTTCTTCCAAAACATAATCCTTCAGCATGACAATGTAATAGTTTTTCTGTGTTGTGATCTTTGCCAAGATTTGTATGATTTGGGTGTTCACTGTTTTATCGTAGGAAAATAAGCGCTCATTTTTATTAATGCATTATTGGTGAGTTGTTAACATGTATCTTGTATTATGTATGCCCTACGTTACTGGTATGGTGTTTTGGTGTTTTTTTCCCACATGTGCCATGTGCCCCACCAACTAGGAACCAGGAGCTGCCACTGACTGCACTACAGTTCATGACTGTTTTTAAAGGCCTTCAACATATTTAGTTTTAATAAGCATACTATTACAAAATCTAAAATGCAACATGTAAAACAAATTTAGAATGAAGAAAAACATTTATTTTGCAGTACAACAGCAATAATTAAACATTAGGGGTATGGATTACATGGTATTTACCTCATTGTGCTTTGTTTAAACCACCTGGGATTCATTACCTAATGCCCAGCATTTGTGAACCAATACTGAATGGTTCACAGCTCTCATATTGATTACTGCTTAATTTATGGCGTGCACAAAAAGTTTACATCAGGACACATCAGAAAATTCCGTGAAATAACTTACCTAATTGTAAATTTTCTTTTATAAATTATTGGAAAATCATATTAATATTTAATAGTATTTTAACACTATATAATTTATTATGTATGAATTTTGAAACAATACATTGATTGGTTTGGTTTTTGTTTTTCCAGCAATTGAAAATTTCATTAAACATCTATTATTTATTGCTTCACCATTTACTTGCCTAATTAAGTAATCATATGTGTCTAGTATACACGTCTCAGGGTAACAAGGTACTCTCATTAATTTCTATGAAAAAAATATTTTTAATATAATTCTTATTGGCTATGGTGGCAGTCTTTATTACTCTGAAGAACTGAATTTATGTACATGTCATGTGCACCTCAAAATATCCTCAGTGGTAAAGGTCAACAGAACAAGCAAATAAAAGTACACGATTAAAGGCTGCAAAATCTTTCTTTTTGCAATAACCTGTGTCTTCTTTTTCATTTCTAGCTGCCTCTAGAGAACTGCTTCTAGTTCACAGTGTGAACAAAGATATGGCTTACTAATAACATATAATTACACACATATCCATATATGTATATATATATATATATATATATATATATATATATATATATATATATATATATATATATATATATATATATATGTGTGTGTGTGTGTGTTTTACATATAAATGCTATCAACAGTGACAAAATGATGGAAGAGAAAAATCTTCTGTATAACTAAGGCACAGCTTCACTTAAAACCAATTGAGTGTATTAAATTTCACTTAAAAGAATGATGGTGCATTGTATATTATAACTGCTGGTTTAATTCTGTAAGGTTTCCTTGCTTAGGCCCACAGAACAGTATACAGTAGAGAAGATAGCCATATACCAGTAGTGCATGACAAAAACATTCAGGCTTATAACTCAGCATATCTATTGCTTAGATTTTGTTTAGCCATTGATATAAAGGATGAAAATACAAGACAGACCATGTAGCTGTAGCCAGTCATCAGAATACCTTGTTGCTATAGAATACTTAACATGAGACAGAGTTGTAATGCATGATATATTAGTTCACGGTGTTGGAGTTCTGATATTTTCTGTTCATAAAATTGATTCTACATCCTTCTCATATATCTTCCAACATGTTACTGCTAGTGAATTGTGGGATTATGATACACCATTTATAGCAGTAAAATAATATGACCATTTCACTACTTGAATCACTAAAATCCCCTCTGGCTACTTGTCTCTATTTCATTCTTTGGAAATTCAATTGACCTTTAAGCAGCAAAACATAACTGGTCTAAACATCTCTTATACTTTAGTGCAGTGTGTAAGGGCAAGGGAAGTCACAGAAAGGGAGCATGTATGGAAACATTAGTCCTCTGTATAAAAAGGTCAGCAAGTCCATAAATTTGTGCAGATAGACTTCATTTCACGTTCTCAGTCAAGTTATTATAGCAGACTGTCAATGATTCTGTAATCCACAAAGTTCACTTGTATTAATTGCATGTTATCTATCTAGAAAGTATGATTCTGATTTTTGTAATACATACAGCAATATTCTCTGTATGTATGACTACCAAGTTTACCCTAAACAAAGGCTTCAGACTCATCTGATTGTCTTAAGAAAGTACTTCTGCTCTAACTTTCTTACTGAGTGCCTGTAAATAACTATATTAACAATGCATTCTGATTTCATGCTATGTTTCATTTTTGCCAAATTCAATTTATCTTTCTTTAAGCTTTCAGTAAAAACAAAATAAAAACTCCAGCAAAGCTAGAACTTCACTGAGTGGCCTCCCAAACCTCTTGTGTCAGAGGCACATGGGATATATGCAAATGACTCTTATGAACATCAGGTGTTTCAGCTCATTAGCAATTCTGAATGCCCATGACTTGTTTCATAATTTTTCTGAAAAATTTCAGGCCAATAAAGTCAAACCCCACTAGCTGTGGATATGCATATTTCAGCCTTGTTATAACCTCATCCGCACAGCACAAGCAGAGTGTTTGACTAAGAATTAGAAACACAGAGCTGTTATAGCCAGCCAATGTCCATTATCATTAGGGTCACTGCAAAAATATCCCAAACAATAAACTAAAACAATGAGTGAGAAGGTCACTGAAAAACCAATCAGTAAAAACAAAATGAAAACTCCAGCAAAGCTGGAACTTCCAGTAAGTGACCTCCCAAACCTCTTGTGTCAGAGGCACATGGGATATATACAAATGACCCTTATGAACATCAGTTCATTGGCAATTCTGAATGCTCATGACTTGTTTCATCATTTTACTTGACAATTTCAGGCCAATAAAGCCAAACCCCACTAGTTGTGAATATACATATTTTAGCCTTGTTATGACCTCATCAGCAAAGCACAAGCAGAGCATTTGACTTAACATAAGAAACACAGGGCTGGTATACCCAGCTGAGGTCCATTATCATTAGGGTCACTGCAAAAATATCCCAAACAAACTAAAACAATGAGTGAGAAGGTCACTGAAAAACCAATCAGTAAAAACAAAATGAAAACTCCAGCAAAGCTAGAACTTCCACTGATTGACCTCCCAAACCTCTTGTGTCAAAGGCACATGGGATATATGCAAATGATCCTTATGAACATCAGGTGTTTCAGCTCATTGGCAATTCTGAATGCCCATGACTTGTTTCGTCATTTTACTGGACAATTTCAGGCCGGCCTGTGCTGTGCTGATGAGGTCATAAAAAAGGCTGAAATATCCATATCTACAGCTAGTGGGATTTGGTTTTATTGGCCTGAAACTGTCCAGTAAAATGATGAAACAAGTCATGGGTGTTCAGATTTGCCAATGAGCTGAAATGCCTGATGTTCATAAGTATCATTTGCATGTATCCCATGTGCCTCTGACACAATAGGTTTTGGGGGGGTCTTTCTTTAAGCTTGGAAGAGATAGGTTAAAACAGAAAAAACAAGCCTAATTTTGCTTTTGGCTTTTCTGAGAGAAGGTTAGGTATAAATCACTTGATTGCTACTTAATTGTCTGTGAATTTAGAACGTTGGCTCAATTTTAAAATAGTCACACGATTAAAAGCACATGTCCCTCCATGTTTTGATGGCAATACAAGTATTAGGCCCATCTTAAATAAACTTCATAATCGGGTATAAAGCAATGTCTCTTTAGGTAAATTGTGTTTTAATCACGTGACCATTTTAAATATGTGGGTTTTTTTGTATGTATCATTAAGCCTGATGCAAAAGTTTCCACCTTGTATTGTGTAATCATTTTATGTGCAGTGAGTACTATTAAATATAATTTTAGCAGTGAGTCTTGTGGTTCCAGTTGTCTTTGTTTTTTCTGTTAATTATTTTGAACATATTTGTTGATTTTGTACTTTAGATAATTTCAGAGGTCCCTAATATTTGAAATCACTTTGTTGTTTTGTGGTAACATTACCTTCTCAAGCAATCATTTTGTATTTTTACATTAGCAGTAGGAGGTGATCTGGTCTATCTGAGTTGGGAAACACATAAGAAAGCTGTAAGTGTAGTTGTTTTATTGGCCAACTCGTTTTCTGTGTTTTAAATATCTGTATAATTTGGCATATTTTCATGCCACTGCCTGTCATGCAGCAGTGGTTAGTAGTGCTCTGTATAAATACAGACACCTAGATACCAAATTTTTTCCTACAAGTCACCTCTGAAACTGTGCCAGTAACTCAATACTATTCCCTTGCACAAAGCTAATGCTTCCACTGACCCCGGGAACTATAGCCCTATTAGCCTGACTAGCCTTATCTGCAAGGCCATGGAGCAAATCATCATGGACCTTATCAACAAATATATAGGTAATCTCCAAACACTTGACCCTACTTAGTCTGGATTTGTCAAAGGGAGATAATGCCTGTTAAACCTGGTGGACTTTGTCGAGACAGTCACCAATGCCCTGGATGAAGGAAAATATATGCATACAGCCTACCTAGACTTAGCCAAGGCTTTTGACACTATCCCCCAGTCAGGAATCATTGAAAAACTCATCCAGCTAGTTATCAACCCTTATATCATTAGATGGGTCCCTAACTGGCTCACTGATAGAACACATATAGTCAAAATAGGGGAATCTACCTCCAACAGCAAACCCGTAACCAGTGGTCTTTCACAGGGATCAGTCCTGCTGTTTGGAATCTACTTCTCCAAAGTACAAGAAACACTAAAGGTCTGTGGCTGACAAAGTTTGCTGATGACTGCAAACTGGGAGTGGTCATATACTCTCCAAATGATGTCAACATCCTACAAGAGGGTCTTATACAAACAAATGATTGGTGCTAAATTCATGGCCTTAAACTCAATGCAAAAAATGTATTATCATCTCTTTTGGTAAGTGCTATGTTCCTGCTAATAACCACATCAATAGCAACACCATAAGTATGCAAGCAGTGGTAAGAGACCTGGGCACACAGGTTGATAGCGACCTTACCTTTGATCACCATTTCTCCACAGTGATAAAAAAGCATTGCCTCCAGAAAAAAAAATAAGTTATACATTTCCTGTACTCTTCCCTCATCAGGCTAATAATTTAGTACAAACCAATTTTGGTATGCACCTTTCCAAGCACCTGCAGCAATTGGAGAGACCACAAAGGTTCCTCACAAGGAAAATTCAAGGTCTTCAGCATCTGCCCTATGTGGATCATCTGAAATCACTGCCACTTTATTTTGTTTCATACAGACTACTCAGAGGAGATCTCTGCCTTCCATGTAGGGTAATCACTGACCCCGCTTTATTGGAAATGCTGCATATCCGCAAGTCAAATGGTACATGGGTTACTCGCTCTAAAGACCTTATCCTGGTATGTGACATTAATAGAACCTGCTGGAGGGACAGAGTTGTCTCCAAGATGTTACCACACCTTTGGAACAGACTCCCACTTCATGTTAAACAGAGCACCTCATTGGCCCTCTTCAAACGCAGTCGGGATGATTGGATGGGTAACCGTAAATTCACCCAGATGGTTCCACTTGTGTCCCTCTTGGACAGGGGCAATAGGTGCTGGTCATGGAAATAAGGGTAGAACTTGGTTAGGCTTGTAATGGCCCAAGGGGCATTAGCCTAGGAACTTCCTTTGATCCCACAATCCTTGAGTGTAGAGCAACTACTTTGTGCACTGAGTATCACAGAGCAGCTAGTTTACACATTGAGGCGCACTGCACATTGAATTTAGTATTATATAGCCTGATCTAGCCTCTAGCCTCAAAAGAATCCTTTGTCATCCCACTATTAACCCTTGTGCACTGCATTCTTGTAGCTCACCCAGTACAGGACCTGACATAATGGATATTCACTTTCCCAATTTTTCTGCAGCCACTTTGGTGAATATGGGTATATTGAGACAATGTAACAATTTGAACATTCACTGATAACCATTTATTATGCAAAGAAACAAGTACAGTAGGCAAGATATGTATTTACACAATGTCTCCGGAGGCAAAACTGTAACATACAAACACTCATAATAAAATCTGGTTTTCAGAAACACACATGCTAACAACACTTCACACAGTATGTCCCCCACACATAGGCCTACTTATGCTGAGGCATTAAATGCAATCTTCTCAAACACTAAAGAACTCCCACACATTCCACCTACAAAAATGATTGTCAGCAAACCTGAAAACAGTCAACAGAAAAAAACACCCAACACTGCACATGCCTAATGGTTTAAAACCACTTACCTCAATGGCAGTCAGTTGAATGGCTGATTTTTGAAATCACAGTTTCCAAGGGGCAGGAAACTGAATCAAGAGTGGTTGACCACATTTAGTCGAGTTGCATGGTGCACTCGACCTTTCAGCAAGTGACATACCAAGACTTCACGCTTCAGTGAAGAATAGGGAATTATCCCAGTTCCTCACTGTAGTGCAATCTCGAACTTGGCATATTTAATGTGCGGGGGAGGGGGGTGCAGGTGGGTGTAGCCCCCCTGCAAAATAGTAGAATGAACGTACCTTCAAATGTAGAGTTTAATGGTATGTTACTGTGCATAGCAGGATGTGAGTGACGTCACCTCCTGCTATGTCGAATTCATCGAATCATGGAGTTCGATGTATTCAGTTTTGTTATGGGTTACTATTCAGAATTTCAGATTCAACATTTAAGGTTGACATTGTAAATGTTAGACCAATGTTGATCCGACATTCCCATAGTACACCATGCCTAACACTACACATACCCCTACAATCAGTGAAGCCTCAACTACTGAGCCCATAAGACAAACCAATATACTACCCAGACCTCTAGTCATAGGGGCTGCATTGTACAACATACTGATACTCCACTCACCAGGTTGAGCGAGGAGAAAATAATTGTAATTTGTCTATCAAAGGCCAGGATCCACCAAGTTGCATGTACAATCAAGTCATTGCACCACATGTACCAGTATGATTCAGTCATAGTACATGTAGGTGTAAAGGACTTGAGATGTACTTCCCTTAATTATATGAAGTGAGACATTATGGAGCTCTCTGAGTATGTGTAACAGGCTAGTATGTTCCTAGCATTGAGGAGCATTCTTCTTTCACCAAGGGCAATGCCAGAATATGAACAGAAAATGATTGACTTTAATAACTGGCTTAGTTTTTGTGTCATTCTAGGGGAATACAATATTTTTCAGCTGGAGAGGACATGGTTAACAAACCATGTTGCTTTTTCAAGGACGGTCTGTACCTGTATCCTCTAGACTTTTGAATATTGTCTAAAACATTATGTTTCTTTTTTAGGCAATGCCAAACTAACAAGCCTTTAAACATAGTAAAATCTACTCAAAGAAATCTAAAGGTGTTACTGCTTGATGTCAGGAGTTTAAACAAGAAGATCCATTCCCTCTAAGACATCTGTGCAGTTACCCAGACATTGTGTAAAGCCTTAGAGAGAACCACAGCATTGTAAAGCTTCAGTGCCTTAAACACATTTAGGCCAGAAACTGCGCAAATAGAAACTAAGGGTGGAAGTGTATCAGTATGCATCATTAACATACTTCTAGGTTGGTTAAACAGAAAAATGTGCTGGAATTCCTCCATGTCTAGATTACCATATACAAAGTCCCATACCATATCCTAGTAATTTATAAGTCACCCTCTAAGTCCCATGAAACCCATAGCTCATACATAGACCAATTGGAGACATTCACCATTCAGCTATATACATTGGACATAGTATAGAGGTAAAAATATATTGGACCTGGTATTCACAAATATGGGAGAATGCTGCAGAATTTTTCACAGAAGCTCTGTACAACCCATCAATAATTGCATGGAGGCTGCTGTGCCTACTAGAAGTAAGTCGAAAACTAACCCAAAAAACAAATCATCCTGGTATAATCCAAAATTAAACAGATTGTACAACAAGAATAAGGTCATAGATGAAAATAGAAAGTGTAGCAGCGAAACAGATAAAACCTCTCTCATCAAACTGAACAGACAATTAAGAGGATTGATTAACTACAACAAAGCAAATTTTGTGGTAAGGATAGCGTCCCAGACCAAGTACAACCATAAGGCCTTTTTTTGCTATGTGCGAAACATGAAAAGCCACACACAACAGTGTGCAGAACTGTTCGCAAATATAGCTACATTTTATAGAACTGGAAGATAAAACAATTCTTCTAGTGACAAATTCACATCCAACTTTGCCCAACCTCTCACCCCCACACACACCCAGGAAATACCTTCTAACATAACCCCTCCAACTGTCAGTAGGGAGCAGGTCCTAAGGCCAAGAATACAGCTTTGATAGACACCAGTAGTATCTCAGGATGCCCCCTAAATAGCCTGAAATATGTCCTATTAGGGCCACTGGGGTCACTATTAGTATTGGCAGAGGCTACATGCCATGTGAATGGAAGAGTGTAACAGTCTTTCTTATGCACAAGGGTGAACCATCAATGGATCCCAGAAACTACAGACCCATTGGTCCTTCAAAATCAAAGCCATGGAAATGATTGTCATGGAAATTATTAATAATGACACAGAAAACCTTTAGACACTAGACCAATCCCAGTTTGGTTTTGACAAAAGCAGGTCATGCCTACTTAACCTGGTGGACTTCTTTGAGAAGGTCACCAAAGCAATGGTTGAAGGGAAAATGGTGCATACTGCCTATGTTGACCTAGCTAAGGGTTGTGATACAATACCACACTCAGACATTGTAAACAAACTCAGAGAATTAGACATAAACCTTCTATGTAACTCGCTGGATAGCCAGCTGGCTCACAGGCAGGATCCAGGAAGTTACTATTGGGGAGACCACCTTCACAAAGAGGCTGGTCACCAGTTGAGTCCATCAGAGCTCTGTGCTAAGTCTGTTTCTTTTTGGTATTTATTTTTCAGAGTCAAGGTCGATGTCAAGGGCTTCTGACTTACCAA
Source organism: Protopterus annectens (assembly GCF_019279795.1). Taxonomy (NCBI): domain Eukaryota; kingdom Metazoa; phylum Chordata; order Ceratodontiformes; family Protopteridae; genus Protopterus; species Protopterus annectens. The sequence continues at coordinate 447,675,351 of NC_056745.1, forward strand.
GTTTGCAGATGATTGCAAGCTAGGAGCAATCATGGAAACCCCCTCCCAAGATGCTAACATCTTACCAGAAGGTCTAACACAGACAAATTACTTCTAATAAAGGCATGCCTTACAACTCAGTGGCAAGACATGCATAATAGTATATTTTGGAAAGTCAGACATTGACGGGAAACTACCTCACTGATAAAATACCTCTAAAAGTAGACATAGTGGTCAGGGATTTCGGGATTCATGTAGATAGTAACCTGGCTTTCAACCAACATGTATCTAAGGCTGTAAGAATATCATTCTATGTCACTCAGTTTATAAGTAAGGGCATGGTATCAAGAAGTCAACGTACCACTGTACTCAGCCATCCTCAGCCATCTTTAGACACATTATTGAGTGTAACTCCCCTTTTGGTATGCATGCACATGCAACAACTTGAATGTCTACAGAGATTCCTCACAAAAAGAGCACAGGGTATAAACACAATGCCCTACGCAGATTGCCTCAAAGCACTATCTCTAATCTCTGTTTCCCACAGATAGCTGAGAAGTGATTTATGCCTGGCATACATGGAATCCTTGGATCCCACTCTGATAGACCTTTTGCATATCTGCAAAATGAACAGCATCAGAACTACTAGATCTAAGGATCTAAGGATTTAAACTTTGCTTGTGACTTAAATAAGACATATTGGAAGGACAGGTACTTATCTCATAGAATCCTCCGTTTCTGGGATAGAATTCCCATCCATGTGAAGCAGATCCCTTCTCTAACCCTATTCAAAAGCAAACCGGACCAGTGGATGGGAAACTGGAAATTCACCCCTGGTCTGACACCTATGTTTCTGATGGAACAGAGACAGCTGCTAAATCATGTCATAAGTAGCATGCACCCCTTAAAATAACATATAAGGCAAAATAACTCATGGGATTCATTTGGGTTGCATGGCTAGGCTTATAATACCCATAGTGATCATTAGCTTTGTATACACCTGTGGACCTATGAACCCATTTAACGGTTAACAGAAACACAACTGCCCATTTCATAAGTATACCAAGTAAATTGGAGACGTGTATGGTAGAGATACTACAACATTCCCAGGGGATGTAAGGCACTTGCTGTTTATGCTCATGCCTCACAACATTCCCAGCATTTCTGGGTGTCTGATAGTATTTGTAACATGTGCACCACCTTGTGCCTTGTGCTTACATGCTTGTGAGCAAACGTTACCACTGGACATGTGTCATGTCGCAGAGTATCCTAGTAACAGAGTATGTTTGGTACCATTAAAGAGATACTCAAATTTCTACAGAGCTCAACAAAGCATGGCATTCTAGCCTATGATCTAGAAGTGTTTCCACTGCATCCAGCACCAATCAGGCAAAGACAAGTTTTTGTACTTAATAATTTGCACTTGTATGTCATTATTTAAGTGATCACTGTTCTTTTCTGGCATTATCAGAGCATTTAAAAGCATGGTTGGTGAAATAAAGTCTCTCTTTTCTCTGACTGTTTGTTGCTAATACTTTTTGCATTAAAACTGTCTTATAGAAGGGTATCTAGCTAGTAAATATGTTGTTTATTGTTGCAATGCACATATGAGGTTCCTTTTTACTGTATTTTTACATTAAGAGGATTAGGATCATTCATCTTGCGGCAGGATGTATGTTTCCTGGTCTATATGAGTTGGGAAGTGCTCTTAAAGGGCTCAAAGTGCAGTCATTTATTGGCCAAAGGGCTTAGTACTTAGTTTTCAGTTTTTCTGCGCTGGTATAAATTTGGCATGTTTGCACGGAGCTGTTCACCATGCAGCAGCACTTAGCAGTGCCCTGTACAGACATAAATGTCTAGATGTTTATTTATAAAACTACCATTAGTACTGTAGCTTAGTCAGGCCAAACCAAAGCCATTGTACAGAGAAAAGTTCAGAGCAGAAAGTCTGCATGTTGAACAGCACTATTATTATATCTTAGCACTATCTAACCTAGTCTAGTGTCAATCCCCTTAGACGACCATAGAAGACCTCTGTATACCCTGACCCTCAACCTATAGTAGTCTAACCAAATGCAGGTTGGGACAGCACAAATATGGAGTTTCTAATTGTCTCTAAAGTCAGCTTGGTAGATATAGGCTTCATGAGATAATGTAGCAATTATCGGGTTCTTATCAGTTCGTTGGAACTTCAGCAGTTCGAACACCATATGTTCGAACTGTGAAGTTTGAAAACTGATTATTGTGAAGCCGGGGAACACCAAATTCTTTCCCAGGGAAAGAATTCGGTGGGCTGTTTTTGTGGCTTCACTATTCCCTCCACTGTGGTGCGAAGGTTACGGACCAGGTTAAGGTAAGTGTGCGAACGGACCGGATTAGGGTGAGTGTGTGATAGTTACGGACCTTAGGGTTAGGGAGTGGGTAAGGTGAGCATGCAATCGTTACGGACCTTAGGATTAGGGAGCGAGTAAAGTGAGTGTGTTATAGTTACAGACCTTAGGGTTAGGGAGCGGGTAAGGTGAGTGTGTGATAGTTACGGACCTTAGGGTTAGAGTTTGGGTTTAAGGTAAGTGAATACATAGTAGTGTATGTATGGTTTAGTGTAGGGTTAGAAGTAGAGTTTTGTGAAGTGCATATGTGTGGATTATTTATTTTGGTGTGCTTGTATTGTGGGTGTATTTTCTTGGAAGAGCGATTTTTTTCCCTGGGAAAAAAATCGCTGTTCTAAGCCTTCGATGGTTTTGCACTTCGAGGTTAGAAGTTCAAACATATGGTGTTCAAACTTCTGCCATTTCGTCGAAGTGATACAGACCTGCAATTATCTTATGTTCACATACAACCTTTTAATCCTTAAAGAAACAAAGACATTATTCGAGAGATGCACTTACACAAATTCATTGAGGGCAAAAATCTTATATACAAACAATTTTGTCAGGAACACACACACTACTTCTACTGCATATTGGGTCCACCATACACATAGACCATCTTACGCTGAGGCACCTCCCTAAACCTCAAAGACCTGCTAAGCCTACAAATGGCAATGTCTATCCTCAGCAGTCTGTAAAGCAACACCAAATACCACACTTATGCCTACTCCCAGTGGAGCCTCAGAAGCAAAGCCTATAAGGCAAGCAAACACATTACACAGGACAATTGTCATAGGGGACTCCATTGTATGACACACAGATTCCCCACTAACCAAACTGAACAAGACAATGGTTAGTTGCTTATCTAGAGCTAGGATCTGCCAGATCTCACACACACTCAAGTCACTGCACCACAGGTACCAGTATGATTCTATCATAGTCCGTATGGGTGTTAATGACCCGAGACCTATCTCCCTGAACTATATGAAGAGAGACATTATTAATTTCTCTGATTATATGTCTCAGACAGGTATGTGCCTTGCTTTGAGCAGCATTCTACCTTCATCAAGGATAATGCCACAGCATTAACAAAAGACAAGTAACTTCAACAATTTGCTTATTTTCTGGTGTCATTCCAGGGACATTTAATATTTGTCATCAGGGGAGGACTTAACAAAACATGTTGCTTTGCAAAGGATGGTCTTCACCTGTTCCCTCTAGGCTTCCAAATATTGCTAAAACTCTGTTCATCCCCTTAGAGCCTTTTTTTAGGCTATGCTTTTAAATGCTCTACAGATTGGCAAACCTACTGATATAGCAAATAAAACCCCAAAGACACTTAAAGGTGTTAGTGCTTAATGCTAGGTTCTTAAACAAGAAGCCCTATGCCCTACAAGCTCTCCTCACTCTGGAGAATATAGACATCTATGCCATTACTGAGACATGGTTTAAAGCCACAAAAATTACTCTTGACTTAAGTGCCTTCCACACATTTAGACTTTCAGCTACACAGACAGGGGCAAAAGGCAAATATATCTACCTCTAGGTTGGTTAAACAGAATGATGCTCTGGAGTTCATCCACATGTAAATCACCATAGACAAAGCCCCATACAATTTCCTAGCAAGCTAAAGGTAACCCTGTATGTCCAAAGAATCCCATAGCTCATACACAGACCTGCTGGAGACACTCACCATCCAGCCAAGTACCCTATATATGGGTTACTTTAACTACCCCTCTATATATCAGGAAACATACACTGCCTCAAACTTCCAGGCACAATGATTCCTGGACTTCACAAATACCCTTGACCAGATAGTGTGCACTCCAACCAGGGGTTCAAACATAGTGGACCTAGTAGATACCAATATGGGAGCTTCACCCCCCCCCCCCCATGTCACATGCTCACTGTAAGGTTGGACCAAAAAGTTGGCTCCTTTGAAATAAAAATCAACTTGAAAATCCCAGCAAACACTGTAACAATTAGGAACTATGCTAAAATAAACAGTAGAGTTAGTATATATAATGTGAATGGGGACCTGGCACCACACATCAGGAGGTGCAGGTGGACAAAAATACTTTTTTTTATGTTTGTATACATTTTGTGGCTCACTGTTTTTGATATTTAATTTATGATAAATGGTGAGCTGAAACAAGGATTAGGTAAACTTATTATCTTTCATGTTCAATGCTTTGCATGATTTTTCATTGCTGCATTCATATGTGATAAGTCACTGTTGTGATCATGCACTGTGATGCATTCTGATATATAATGATGTAACTCATTTGACTGTAACATGCATTTTCTTTTTGGACACACTTTCTTAACCAGCCCTATATACATTGTTCTGGAGTTCAAAATCTTATATTTTTGTTTCATATAGATGTGGCTCTCTCATTCCTTACACATACACATGCATGATTGTTTCTTCCACCACTGCCTATTGAATGGATGGGAATGTTGTCCACTATTGTGCCATGTTGCATACTATATCTTCAGGGTAATTGCACAGGTCATGACACAAACCATTGCATGGTATATCATCTATGGCTACCCTCAAACTATTACCACCCCCACCAGAATAAATAAAACTAATAAAAAAGAAAGTACCTTAGACTGGATACTCACTAATAATCAGCCCCATACTTATGAAACAGGTACCCTCCCTGACAATATAAGCGATCACTTACTAACCTATATCATCAGGCTTAAAACCAACACTCCTACCCAAAACATAACTAGAACAATCAGATAAAAAAAAACTTCAACTTGGAACTATTTCAAACTGAAGTAAATGCATGTTACTGGACACCCTTAAAACACCTTTCATTAGATGAAGCAGTAGATTACTTTAATTCTAAGTTTCTGACCATACTCAACAACCATGCCCCCACTCGCTCTATAAGAATTAGAACTAAATCTGCCCCTTGGCTCTCAAAAGAAACTAAGCAAAAAATCAATCTCAGAAATAAAATCTGGAACAAATCTCACTTAAGTAAAAACACAGCAGATTACCTACACTTCAAACAACTCAGAAATGAGACCAAAAAAGCAATAATAAACGATAAAAAAAACTACAACCTGAAACCTCAGCAATCTCACCAACATAACCCACAAAAATTCTGGGCTAACATAAATCAACTACTTCAACCAAGTAAACCAGTCACACCCAACCCTCAGGGCTCTGACATAAATAACCCCAACCAAATTGCTAATGACTTTAACTCCTTTTTCACCGAAACTATTGTAACATTAGCCAGTCAACTCTCCAACAAAAACACAAACATATCTAACAACAACTTAAACCCACCTCCCCCATTTCATTTTCAACCTGTCCCAACAACCTACATTCTCTCCCTTATCAAAAAACTCAAACCATGTACTCTTTCTGCAGACCTATTACCCATTGAATACTTGCAATTAGCAGCCAAATCTATAGCATACCCAATATCCATTCTTATCAACAGAACCATCACTGAAGGATATGTCCCTAAACTTTGGAAAGTCTCTCATATTCTACCTCTTCACAAGGGTGGAAATTCTACTGATATCTCCAACTACCACCCTATAGCCTTACTCTCCCCCTTATCTAAAATTATGGAAAGATGTATACACAAGCAACTGCTTGACCATCTTCTCAAAAATAACGTACTCTCTAATACCCAACATGGTTTCAGACGTTCCCACAGCACCACCACTGCCCTCCTCTCCTTTACAGACACAATTAACAAAAATCGTAACCATAACACCCTTTCCTCTGCACTTTTCTTAGACCTATCCAAGGCTTTTGACATGGTCAACCACCAGCTACTAATACACATTCTTCAATTCTTGTCTCTGGAAACCCAACCTATTAACTGGTTTAAGTCCTACTTAAATAATAGACACCAAACAGTACTCTGGAAGTCCACTCTATCTTTCCAACTACCTGTAAACATTGGTGTCCCCCAAGAGTCCATACTCGGTCCCCTCCTCTTTTCTTTATTTATCAATGACCTCCACCAAGTAGTTCCCCAAGCCACATGCATACAATACACAGATGATTCTACACTAATTTGCTCAGCCACATCTCTATCAAACCTTCACTCCCTCACACAACATATAATTAAATTCTGTAGAAGAATGGTTCTCTCAACGATGTCTACTACTTAACCCAAAGAAAAGTAAACTCCTCCTCTTCACACCTACCAGTAAATCTCCTCACATAGACTTTACTATAACATCCAAAAATGGCACAGTTATATCGCAAGATCCTACAACCAAACTACTAGGCATTACAATTGACAATAACCTTAACTTTGACCCCCATCTAAACAACACAGTGAAAAAGAATAAGAAAAAGACAGGCTCTCTTTACAGAATCAGACCTTTCCTCACTCCTGAATCTAGAAAAACTATAGCCCACTCTCACCTTATCTCACCACTTCTCTATGCCTCTCCCATATTTACTAACTTATCAAAAAAGAACCTTCTGAAATTAGAAAACTCCTACCACAACATTGCCAGATTTGCCACAGGCAACCCTTTCGGAACCCACCACTGTACTAATCTAAAACAGCTAGGCTGGCTTGAACTTCAGCAACAACTACAAATTAATCAACTAGGCATAGCTCATCAAATTCTTTATCAACCTGACAAAGCACCTATACTATCTACTCTTATTTACCCCTATCATAACCTAAAGTCCCTAAGATCCGCACACAAACTTCATGTAAACATTGACAAAGCAAACAACAAGGCTGGTGATTCCCTGTTCTCTAACACTGTTGGAAAACACTGGAACAGACTCCCCTCTGAACTTTCCAGTATTCCCTCAAAATCTCTCTTTAAAAAGAAACTCAAGATCTACCTTAAAACAAAATGGCTGTGCCCCTGTACTAATCCTGACTAACCTAAATTCTTGATCCCTGATGAAATTCCACATCCTTAGAACCCCAAGTCAATAAAAAAAAAAAAAAAAAAATAAGAAAAAGCCTCTTCTTCTTACTTTCCTGCATCCTCTTTCACTATACATTATAATAACATTCAATCTATGTCACGTATAACAATACTTGTTGTGTATTTTTCTAAGTACTGCCTTTTTAAAATTCATAACTATGTCTCCATTTCTAATGTATTTTAAACATATATTACATAGGTATTTCTTTATGTAATTTCATTTTATTTGCATTTTATTTGCATGTTAGTTCCATTTTTATTTTTCATTTCCTTTAAATGTTGGAGCTTATCTCCCCGAGCCTCTACTGAAAATGGACATATATCCAGCTAGACTAGCCCGGTCAACAAATGTAAAATAAAAAAAATAAAAATAAAATCTACTACCAGATCTTTATCGGCCATGTAGAATTTAGACTGCACTCCCCTATTACTGTTATGGTGTTGATCATTTGATTTAAGAATGACCGTGACCACTGTTCACTGATTGGTCCTAAGGTGACTCAGTAATACAGCTCTAGAGTCACTCATCTGTCTGCACTGTAGATATTTCATTCTAGGAAAAATCCTCTCCATTTGAGATTCCTTCCCTGTCTTTTCTTTGTGGTCTATCAATGTCTCCACTCTCTCTCTCTCTCTATCTCTCTCTCCCTTCCCCTCTTGTTTTAGAGTTAAAATGTTTCTGTAGTAGGCCTCATTGGGCATTGGTTGTAGAATGGTTCAATACTGGCTGGTCTCAGCTCTTCCGTGTCATAAAGTCCTTGTCTCTTTCCTTTCTTTTCTTATTATTTTTGACTTTCCCACTGCTAAACATTTAACTGTCCCTAATTGACAACGACCATCTCATTGTGCCTATATCCCTCCTGACATTTAGCACCACACTTCATCTCACAGGGAGTTTCTTGCTTTTGTGGAAACATTTAGCCTACCATGTCTCCATTTTACAAGTCTGTAAAGGGAAGTGATTGATAGTGATGAGGTAATCATTACAGTACTGTGAGTAAGATTTTTCTTGAATTTTCTACTCCATTCATTAGGCTACAGATACAGCTATGAGCTGAAGTCTCATAATATTACCATGTATTTATAACTGAGTAAGGCATGCTGACTTCACACACACCCCACATAACTGCTCTATAAGCCTGGGACATGCCTCGGGCCTCCACAAGATCATATGCATACAACAGAAATTCCCCCAAAATATAAGAGAACAGGGCATTAGCTGGTCAGTCTTACCACTGCCAGCTGGCTCATCAAACTCTGGGGTCACCACTCAAATTTGGACCATCCTAGTGCTTTATCCTCTACACCATTGCATGTGCCAAAGCCACACCTGTTTCCTTTGGGATCATTTTCACTTTTGAGAGAAAAGCACTCATATAAAGAGGCACAAGCTGGGAATATGCATAGTTTTAATTCTGTAAGACTTAATAGCGATGCCTTGCTGCAGTAGCATGAATACCGATGTTACTGGTCTGCTTTTCTTTTCTTCTACATGTGACAAATCTTCCAGCAGTATTGATGTGTGCACCTCTCCAAGTTACTTAAAGAACATTTATAAATCATCCGGTCATATCCATAAAAGAGGTTAGAGGTGAAATGTAAAAAGAAATGCTTGGATGGTGCTCTCCTTTCATGTTACATGATCAGTGGAGACATAAATAAGCAGCTTCTAAAAGAAGGCTGTATCCATATTTATATTGCAGCTATTTCTTCAGGACATTTCATGAATGTGATAGCTGTCATTTGACAGGTTCAGCTCAAGTTAAAGTTTTCTTTCCACATACCAAAATATAAAATTTACATTGTAAAACCCACTTAACACCTTCAAAGTCATGACTCTTAATTTGATATGGAGGACTGCAGCCTTATGACATTTCAGTTTTCATGATTTTTTTTATGCAAACTTTGTTGTGTCACTAATTCAGCACACTACCATGTAAGTTATTTTTCTTACTGATATTTGTTTGCTTTCTGGGTTTTTTTTTGTCTTCAGTGCTACCTACATTGCAGAGGGTGATTGAGTAAACTGTTTTTGCTGAACATTTCTCTGACAGAGTTCTCTGTCAGAACGTGTTTTCAAAGGACAGAACGCCTGAGAAGGGAAGTAGGGGTCTTATTTCATACATATGAATACTGGCTCAAACAGCACTTGCCTAGATTTGATATGTTAATAAGTAATTTACATTTGCAATGTAGTAGAAGGTTTGTTAGTGCTCTTTTGTGATAAATTGTCCTTCTGATGGCAGTTAGGAATGGAACATATGATACTTTGTAAACTGAAATTTCCTGAAATGTCCTTAAGCAAGCATTCTTCAGCAGAAGTGTTAATCTCACAGCGTTCTACCAAAGTACTTTTTACATGGGAGGTCATCTCCTAAGCATAATCTGTCATGCATACTTAACCACCCCATTAATCGGCTAATTCACACATAGCCATTTGTAAGGCCTTCACTCCACAAATGAAATTATACATCTTCTTGTGTCAGACTGTGTGAAAAGTTTGTTTTGAATGAGATTTCAAAAACATAGCCATTTCTGCAGGTTTGCAGTGTTGTGACTGGTAGCTGAAGATTTGACTAGAGTTGGCTTAGTTTTTAGAATATTTTCTGCTACTTTATACAATTAAATATATTTATTATTTATATATTTTATTTATTATTATTTATTTGACATTTGTTTACCTGTAGTAGGTGCCCATTTTCAGTAGAGGTCCGGGGAGAAAAGCTCCAGAGAAAATTAGCATATTGTATTAGTTTATTACAGAATAACAATGAACGTTTTCACATACATGAAAGAATATACAATAATGGATAGCACATCATATTAGATGAAACATACTTGCACATTAATTACAGACATTAGATATTACTAAGAAGACTATGTACATAGAACAAGTGGTCTTTATAATTATGATTCAGATCAGTATGATTCTGCTTGATAGTTAAATAATTTTTGTTTACTATAATGTAGATTGTATACATATCTAATAGTACAGGATGGAGAGAGAAGAGGAATTGCAGGAGAGGGAAGGAAGGAGATAGAAATGTATATGTTTATTAGTTGTGTGGGGTATGGTTAGGGAAGAAGTAAAAAGAGAAAGAAAAGTTAGGGGACTGTATAGTGATAATAGTAGTGTAAGGTATAAGTAAAAGAGGCAAGAAATTATCAATTGTATAAAATATAATCTCAACCCAAGCAAACGACACACTAACAAACACAAAGAAAGGAACTGTAGAAAGCAAACGGCACACAAATAAAAATTTTTATTCGTGTGCTGTTTGCTTGCTACAGTTCCTTTCTTTGTGTATAAAATATAATAGCAAGATGGAGGGTAATGCTGTTACATTTACAAATCAATGAGCTATTTGATTAACCTGGTATAGAACATGAGCAGATCCATGTATGTTTTATATAGTTTTTAAGAGACCGCCTGAAGAAGGCTACACACTCAAGTGCGGTAACCTGTGTTACATATTTATTGCATTTTCCTGCTGTTTGTTGCAAAAAAAAAGAAAGGAAAAAAAAAAAAATTATCCTTGTTTCCCATCTTTCCTGACCTAGAGTAGTCCAAATACAGGCTTTGCTGTATTCTGGACTTTTGGAAAGTTCCTGTGTTGCCCATTTCCTTTCTTGGATAAAGGGAGGCTTCTTTGTTCACCAGTGGCAGTGGGGAGCTTAGAGCAGCCTATCTATCTCTAGAGGAGTGTTCCCAGCACAATAATCTGGTAGTCTATTGGCCGTTTTGGGCCAATTTCTAGCTCTTTCAAGTCCCCCTGTATAAAACCCGCTTTGGCGCGGTTTTTGCGCTTGTTACTACTCAGCTAAGCTCCTCGTGGTCCTTCAGAGTGGTGCTAGCAGCAGAGAGGCTAAAAGAGCGACTGCTAACCTGATAAAAAGTGTTTTTTTTCCTGCTACTACCTGGGCGACTGTCCAATCTAGCTAAACTGCAAGTATCTCTGCTTCTTGAACTGTTTTAAACTGTTTAAAGTTGTTTTTGCACCTGTACTTTTAAAGTTTGCCCTGTTTGTTGCATTTACCTCTTGAGGCTACACACTCAAGTGTGCTAGCCTGTGTTACATATGTATTGCATTTTCCTGCTGTTTGTTGCAAAAAAAAAAAAAAAAAAAATTATCCTTGTCTCCCCTTGAGTATCTTGTTCCCCATTGGCTCTTTTTTTCAATTATAAAGGAATTCCCAATACTATTCTAGCATGTCCAAAGGTCAGTTGTCAATCTCCTCTCCGGTCCAGCTGGTGAATCTGGGAATCCTGAGGCAATGTTACAACTGCCTCATACACAGACAACCCTCTCCTCCTCCCAACAAATTCCAACACATGTGAGAGATGCAACCATATAGCCAAACTGGAGGCTAAGCTCTCTCAACTCAGTACTGGCGAAACCAGTCAGGAGGAGAAGGAAACCACACTCACTACAATTCCAGTCTCACATAGACCTACCACGACAGCAAAAGAAACACATAAACACACAAAAACATACTTGGAGGCTCTAAATAAAAATCTGTCTAAGCAGCAGAGACCTCCAAAGCAGACACTCAAGCAACCACTACCCCAAAACAAAACACGTGCAACACATAGCTCACAAAGCCAGTGTGCCGAACAGTCACAGCTCTTAAGGCTAAACAACACACCTGATACACTTGTAATAGGTGACTCTATCGTCAGGCACACCAAGCTGAACAAGGAGAAGGTCACGGTGAGTTGCCTGTCGGGCGCTAGGATCCGCCACATAACACAAGCACTCAGGTCACTCCAAGGCAAGTACAAATATGACTCAGTCATTGTCCATGTTGGTGTGAATGACCTGAGACGTACCTCCCTGGACTACATGAAAAGAGACATAGAGGAGCTCTCTGAGCATGTAGCCCAAGCCGGTATGACCCTAACCTTAAGTAGCATCTTACTCTCACCAAGAATGATGCCACAATATGAAGACAAGATGATCAATTTCAACAATTGGCTTAAGTATTGGTGTCATTCAAAGGGGATCCAATGCCTGTCAGCCTGGGATGACATGCTCGACAAGCCACGATGCTTCACTAGGGATGGCTTGCACCTGTCACCCCTGTGCTTTAGGATATTGGCAAAGGCTCTTGCCACCCCCCTAGTGCCTTTTTTAGGCAAGGCTGAAAAGACAAACCCACCTCCATAGGTATCACAAGGGATAAGAAATTAAGAGTAATGCTACTCAACGCCAGAAGTCTAAACCTCAAGATGCATGCACTCAAAACTCTCCTTAGCATGGAGAACATTGATATCTGTGCAGTAACAGAAACCTGGTTCAAGGCTCCTGAGAGCACCCCAGCACTACCAGGTTATACCTCATACCATGCTTTTCGGCCCCAAAACTTGGACCGAACCACAAAAGGAGGGGGAGTATCAATATTCGTCAAAATACCCACACCTCCAGGTTGGTGGCACAGCACGAAGCATCAGAGACTATCCATGTGCAAACCAAAAAAACAGGAACTGCAACTAAACTGATAATCAGCAAACACCACCAAGCAGTAAACGAAGATGGTAAATCGTCACCCAGAGCCGAGGTTCACAAAGACTCCAGTCCGATCATATTAGTTGAACACTTTATTCAGATGTATAAACACTTTCTACATAAGCGAAGACTATTTCTTCCAACATAACTTTGCCCTCTTCATAAGGGATAGAGGAAAATAAATCGACCACATCTATAGTCACGAACAATATATCATTCTGCCAATTACATGTGTTAAAATCCTTTAGCAAATCCCAGGAATCTCTTAAAATCTGTGGCCTTTCCATCCATAGTGCCTTTAACTTTAAATCTACATATTTTGCAAGAGTTTGTGTCTTGGACCCCTCTGCGGAAACTATTGGTCGAAGTGGAGGATCTTCCTTATCTTTGTGGATTTTCGGAATACCGAAAATTGTGGGAATTCTAGGCTGGTCCACTTTTAAGAAATTGTAGCTATTAGGGTTTATTAGACCTTCATGCAACATATCATATAGTGCTGTGTCTATTCTGTGATAAGCTATATTGATCTCGTTCTTCGAGACAATATCATATCTCTCTTTATCCCATAACAATGTGTATATTTTACTGTCATATAAAATATAATCCATGAGGATGATCCCTCCACCTTTATCAGGTTTCATGACTCTTACATCTTGTCTATTCCTTATTTCATACAACAATTCTTTTTCTCTTTTAGAAATGTTGGTGTGCCATGAATTCACATCGCTGTGCTTCCTGATTTCGCTTTCTACCACCCTCTCAAAATTTTTGATTTGCGGATGCAGGGGAGGGTTATATATGCTTTTCTTTTTTAACACTTCACCTCCGTCACTTTTGCTATGAGGCCACATAATTTTGAAGTTCACCTTCCTTAGAAATAATTTAATATCTAACAAACTCTTAGCAATGTCCCCCTTGTGATTGGGAATGAATTTCAGGCCTTTCGAAAAAAGAGCAAAGTGTTCCTTCTCCAACTTGATATTACTAAAGTTGTAGATGCTAAAATTATTATAGGTGTGACATTTTTGATCCACTATAATACTAACTGATTCACCAGGGAGGTCTGGGCAGGGGACTCTTAAAATCTCCCTCTCCCCCTTCTTCCTCCCCTCCATTGAAAATTTCCATTTGACTGTCCTTGTTTGTTAAGCAATCTTTCGGATCTACGTAAGGGTGGGTATTCCTCATCATAGTCCCTTACAACCCCCCCAAAATGTTCGTTATCCATGCCAAGTTCATTGACTTCGGACTCTTCATTATTTTCATTGAGTCTATTACCGCCATTCCCATAATAACTATTAATATAACTCCGTGGCTTTGGATAACTAATATGTAAATTGTATTCATGAATATCCCTTTCCAACTTTTTTATTTTCCTTTGAATGAGGTCATTACACTTATGGTCAATATTTTTTCTTAGGTCATAATACTTAGCCCTTTCTTCATGTAAACTGAACATCAAATCTTGTTTAATGTATTTATCCAACATTTCTATATCCTTCAATATACATTCTTGTACTCTTACATTTTCCCTAATAATTAATTTCAGCACTTCAAGTCCACAATTATTAAAAATATTCACTAAATCTTTGTAATAATCAGATTCATGTACAACATTATTGGGAAATTTAAAAACACGTAGGCCTTTCGGCACTATCTCTTTATCTAAGCACTCCTTCAAATATTCATTTTCAATTATTAAAGATCTGTATTTAAACATTAAATTGCTTAAGTTCTGTAACTTATACTTGTAGGATCCATCAAGCACATTAGACCCATTGTTGTTACCATTACTACGAAAAATCACAGCAGGTTTAGAACGCAACCAGTCAGTAGTTTCTTGGGCTATATTGGATGCCCCATCGATAAAAACAGTACCTGTTCCTTCCGCAAATTGTCCATAGCCATTTCCCTCATGTTCTCTATCCCGCCTTCCGTTATTCCCCATTTGTAACAACCGCGGTGTGGTGGAGGGGTTGAAGGATGTAGTTCCAAGGCTGCCGATCCCATCGAGACGATCAATAAGCTCACCCTGTTGTCTACTGTCTTTACGAACATTTCCCTCATGGCTAGTATCCAAATTGCGGCTCCGTTGAGTGTTCTTTTCCACAAAGACCGAACAGAGTGGTGTAAGAATGTTGATTAGCTCAGTGAGCTGACCAATGAGTTTGCGCGTTTCACCAACTTCCTCGGAACCACGTAGCTCTGCGGTAGGCGAAGAATCCATCTCGCTCCTCCCAAACCACAAACGAACCAAAAAAACAGGAACTGCAACTAAACTGATAATCAGCAAACACCACCAAGCAGTAAACGAAGATGGTAAATCGTCACCCAGAGCCGAGGTTCACAAAGACTCCAGTCCGATCATATTAGTTGAACACTTTATTCAGATGTATAAACACTTTCTACATAAGCGAAGACTATTTCTTCCAACATAACTTTGCCCTCTTCATAAGGGATAGAGGAAAATAAATCGACCACATCTATAGTCACGAACAATATATCATTCTGCCAATTACATGTGTTAAAATCCTTTAGCAAATCCCAGGAATCTCTTAAAATCTGTGGCCTTTCCATCCATAGTGCCTTTAACTTTAAATCTACATATTTTGCAAGAGTTTGTGTCTTGGACCCCTCTCGGAAACTATTGGTCAAGTGGAGGATCTTCCTTATCTTTGTGGATTTTCGAATACGAAAATTGTGGGAATTCTAGGCTGGTCCACTTTTAAGAAATTGTAGCTATTAGGGTTTATTAGACCTTCATGCAACATATCATATAGTGCTGTGTCTATTCTGTGATAAGCTATATTGATCTCGTTCTTGAGACAATATCATATCTCTTTATCCCATAACAATGTGTATATTTTACTGTCATATAAAATATAATCCATGAGGATGATCCCTCCACCTTTATCAGGTTTCATGACTCTTACATCTTGTCTATTCCTTATTTCATACAACAATTCTTTTTCTCTTTTAGAAATGTTGGTGTGCCATGAATTCACATCGCTGTGCTTCCTGATTTCGCTTTCTACCACCCTCTCAAAATTTTTGATTTGCGGGTGCAGGGAGGGTTATATATGCTTTTCTTTTTTAACACTTCACCTCCGTCACTTTTGCTATGAGGCCACATAATTTTGAAGTTCACCTTCCTTAGAAATAATTTAATATCTAACAAACTCTTAGCAATGTCCCCCTTGTGATTGGGAATGAATTTCAGGCCTTTCGAAAAAAGAGCAAAGTGTTCCTTCTCCAACTTGATATTACTAAAGTTGTAGATGCTAAAATTATTATAGGTGTGACATTTTTGATCCACTATAATACTAACTGATTCACCAGGGAGGTCTGGGCAGGGGACTCTTAAAATCTCCCTCTCCCCCTTCTTCCTCCCCTCCATTGAAAATTTCCATTTGACTGTCCTTGTTTGTTAAGCAATCTTTCGGATCTACGTAAGGGTGGGTATTCCTCATCATAGTCCCTTACAACCCCCAAAATGTTCGCTATCCATGCCAAGTTCATTGACTTCGGACTCTTCATTATTTTCATTGAGTCTATTACCGCCATTCCCATAATAACTATTAATATAACTCCGTGGCTTTGGATAACTAATATGTAAATTGTATTCATGAATATCCCTTTCCAACTTTTTTATTTTCCTTTGAATGAGGTCATTACACTTATGGTCAATATTTTTCTTAGGTCATAATACTTAGCCCTTTCTTCATGTAAACTGAACATCAAATCTTGTTTAATGTATTTATCCAACATTTCTATATCCTTCAATATACATTCTTGTACTCTTACATTTTCCCTAATAATTAATTTCAGCACTTCAAGTCCGCAATTATTAAAAATATTCACTAAATCTTTGTAATAATCAGATTCATGTACAACATTATTGGGAAATTTAAAAACACGTAGGCCTTTCGGCACTATCTCTTTATCTAAGCACTCCTTCAAATATTCATTTTCAATTATTAAAGATCTGTATTTAAACATTAAATTGCTTAAGTTCTGTAACTTATACTTGTAGGATCCATCAAGCACATTAGACCCATTGTTGTTACCATTACTACGAAAAATCACAGCAGGTTTAGAACGCAACCAGTCAGTAGTTTCTTGGGCTATATTGGATGCCCCATCGATAAAAACAGTACCTGTTCCTTCTGCAAATTGTCCATAGCCATTTCCCTCATGTTCTCTATCCCGCCTTCCGTTATTCCCCATTTGTAACAACCGCGGTGTGGTGGAGGGGTTGAAGGATGTAGTTCCAAGGCTGCCGATCCCATCGAGACGATCAATAAGCTCACCCTGTATATTGAAGGATATAGAAATGTTGGATAAATACATTAAACAAGATTTGATGTTCAGTTTACATGAAGAAAGGGCTAAGTATTATGACCTAAGAAAAAATATTGACCATAAGTGTAATGACCTCATTCAAAGGAAAATAAAAAAGTTGGAAAGGGATATTCATGAATACAATTTACATATTAGTTATCCAAAGCCACGGAGTTATATTAATAGTTATTATGGGAATGGCGGTAATAGACTCAATGAAAATAATGAAGAGTCCGAAGTCAATGAACTTGGCATGGATAACGAACATTTTGGGGGGGTTGTAAGGGACTATGATGAGGAATACCCACCCTTACGTAGATCCGAAAGATTGCTTAACAAACAAGGACAGTCAAATGGAAATTTTCAATGGAGGGGAGGAAGAAGGGGGAGAGGGAGATTTTAAGAGTCCCCTACCCAGACCTCCCTGGTGAATCAGATAGTATTATAGTGGATCAAAAATGTCATACCTATAATAATTTCAGCATCTACAACTTTAGTAATATCAAGTTGGAGAAGGAACACTTTGCTCTTTTTTCGAAAGGCTTGAAATTCATTCCCAATCACAAGGGGGACATTGCTAAGAGTTTGTTAGATATTAAATTATTTCTAAGGAAGGTGAACTTCAAAATTATGTGGCCTCATAGCAAAAGTGACGGAGGTGAAGTGTTAAAAAAGAAAAGCATATATAACCCTCCCCTGCATCCGCAAATCAAAAATTTTGAGAGGGTGGTAGAAAGCGAAATCAGGAAGCACAGCGATGTGAATTCATGGCACACCAACATTTCTAAAAGAGAAAAAGAATTGTTGTATGAAATAAGGAATAGACAAGATGTAAGAGTCATGAAACCTGATAAAGGTGGAGGGATCATCCTCATGGATTATATTTTATATGACAGTAAAATATACACATTGTTATGGGATAAAGAGAGATATGATATTGTCTCAAGAACGAGATCAATATAGCTTATCACAGAATAGACACAGCACTATATGATATGTTGCATGAAGGTCTAATAAACCCTAATAGCTACAATTTCTTAAAAGTGGACCAGCCTAGAATTCCCACAATTTTCGGTATTCCGAAAATCCACAAAGATAAGGAAGATCCTCCACTTCGACCAATAGTTTCCGCAGAGGGGTCCAAGACACAAACTCTTGCAAAATATGTAGATTTAAAGTTAAAGGCACTATGGATGGAAAGGCCACAGATTTTAAGAGATTCCTGGGATTTGCTAAAGGATTTTAACACATGTAATTGGCAGAATGATATATTGTTCGTGACTATAGATGTGGTCGATTTATTTTCCTCTATCCCTTATGAAGAGGGCAAAGTTATGTTGGAAGAAATAGTCTTCGCTTATGTAGAAAGTGTTTATACATCTGAATAAAGTGTTCAACTAATATGATCGGACTGGAGTCTTTGTGAACCTCGGCTCTGGGTGACGATTTACCATCTTCGTTTACTATCCATGTGCAACTAACAGTGGGTAAAACTGCCTTCCAGTTTATAGCCTGCTACAGACCACCCTCCCAAACCCAGGAACCCCACTCGGCCTTCCTGAGAACACTGGAAAATATGAAGGTCACTCCAAATACCATTATATTGGGCGACTTCAACTACCCAAACATAGACTGGGAGCATTACTCTAGCTCCAACACCCTAGCCCAAAGGTTCCTAGAATTTATAAACTCAAATGCTATGGAACAACTTGTTACCACTCCCACAAGAGGGGAAAACATACTGGACCTGATCATCACCAACATGGGGACTCTATGCTCCAGACCAGAAGTGTATCCCTCACTGGTAAGATCAGACCATAAACTAATCTCACTCGATATTCACATCCCGACCCCATCCCCTGCCCAGAAAACCACAGTGAAAAACTTCTCTAAAGCAAATTTCACACTCCTCAAAACCGAGGTGGAATCCTTCAAAGCCCCCGGGCCTGTGGAAAATACGGCCCAGACCGCAGAATCCTTTATAAACGCATTCTATGAACACCTTCAGGAATGCGTGGATCATGCAATCCCAAATAAAACCAAGACCCAATCCTCCAAAGGCAGACGTCCTGTCTGGTGGACCCCAGCCATAAACAAACTATACAATAGAAGGAGGAAACTACTACATGATACAGCAAAATCCCAAAAAGGGAAGGCATCTCTGATCAGTATTAGCAAAAAACTACGAGCACTCATAAAATAGTCTAAGGCCAGCTTAGAGAGAAAAATTGCACAGGACACTAAGGATAATCACAAGGCTTTCTTTAGTTATGTCAGGAACCTGGGTGGGAATTCCCAGATATGCTCAGAATTAGTCCAAAATGACAAAAAATACACCGAACCCACAGACATTGCCAACATCCTAGCTGACAGGTTCAGCGCAAACTTCTCCCCCCCCCCTCCCCACCAAAAGGGCAAATATCTATCCCAGCAATGTGCTGCCCCCCTGACATCTCAGATGCTCAGGTAAGAGCCACCCTCTCCAAAGCAAAAAACACAGCATCAATGGGACCAGACGGTGTCCCGGGCTGCATCCTACATGAACTCCAAGAAGAACTAAACCCAAACATAAAACTACTGTTCAATCTCAGCCTTACTACAGGATATGTACCCAAAGAGTGGCGTACAGCAACAGTGGTCCCTCTCCACAAAAGTGGTGCCTCAACAGATCCAGGAAACTATCGCCCCATAACCTGACTAGCTTGGTCTGCAAAGCTATGGAAAGGATCATCATGGACCTCATAAATAAAGATATTGGGGATCTACAGACACTGGATCTCAGTCAGTTTGGCTTTGTTAAGGGCAGATCCTGCCTCTTAAACCTAGTCGATTTCTTTGAAACAGTCACCAAGGCCATTGATGATGGGAAGGTGGTCCACAAAGCCTACCTGGACCTCGCAAAAGCCTTCGATACAATACCCCACTCGGGCATTATAAATAAGCTCACCAGCTTAAATATAAACCCTTATGTCACTAGATGGGTTGCAAACTGGCTCAAGGACAGAACCCACATGGTTAGAATTGCTGGAGCCATGTCAGACTCCAAACCAGTTACAAGTGGCGTCCCACAAGGCTCAGTCCTGGGACCTCTCTTGTTCGGTATATATTTCTCGGAGGTACAGGCCAACACGGAAGGACTGTGGCTGACCAAGTTTGCAGATGACTGCAAACTGGGCGCCATAATCGACACTCCAGCCGACACAATCATCCTCCAAAAGGACCTCCTAGAAACAGACAACTGGTGCCAGAGCCATGGCCTCAAGCTAAATGCCAAAAAGTGTATAGTCATCCCCTTTGGCAAAAACAAAGTGCCCACAAACTACCACATAGGTGGTAATCCATTAAGTATGGAAGAAGTAATTAGGGACCTGGGGACC
The DNA here is from genome assembly GCF_019279795.1 of Protopterus annectens. Lineage (NCBI taxonomy): Eukaryota > Metazoa > Chordata > Ceratodontiformes > Protopteridae > Protopterus > Protopterus annectens. The sequence continues at coordinate 447,695,862 of NC_056745.1, forward strand.
CAAGTTGATAGCAATCTCTCATTTGACAAAGTGGTTAGAAAAACATTTTATATAGCCCACCTAATTATGAAGGGATTCACATCTAGATCAGGGGAGGTCATCGTGCCTCTTTACTCATCCCTCATCAGGCCCATAATTGAGTACAATGCCCGTTTTGGGATGTACCTTACCAGACACCTGCAGCAACTGGAAAGACCCCAAAAGTACCTCACCAAGAGGATCAAAGGGCTCAAACAGATGCCATATGCTGCCCGGTTAAAGAAACTCCAGCTCTACTCAGTGGCATAAAGCCATGTCCAACCCAGAATTAATGGGCATGCTGCACCTCAGAAAATCCAAATCCCATCGAGTTACGTGCTCGAGACTTGAACCTCAGCACTGAAATAAATAGGACATGCTGGAGGGATAGATTCATAACCCAGAGGCTCCCTTCACTCTGGAATAAAATCCCAGTCCAGGTTAGGCAGAGTCCCTCATTGACTCTCTTCAAGAGGAATCTTGATGAGTGGATGGGAGATCGTAGGTTTACCCCGGGTATCACTTCTGCGTCACTGTTAGACAGAGGCACAGTATACTAACCTCAAAAAAGGGCATAGCAAAATTAATTTAAAATGGGTGACGAAAGCCAAACATACTCTGGCTAGGCTTATAAATGCCCTAGGGCAGATAGCCTAGTATGAACCTATGAACCTATGAACCTATGAATTTGAGGGGAGTGTCCATCCTTATAGATATGGGCATAGTGTTCCATATTTTAGCTATGGAGTGAGAATGCAGAGAATACTCTGCTGAGTATAATATTATATAAGTGATTATAATATTATATAATAATATATCATATTATACTATTAAATACTATTATGTATGGTTGTTGCTATTCTCCTCAAGAGCCTCCGTCCAAAATCCTACTGTCTTCTCATTTCTTGAACCCCCCCCCCCATTTCCTTATCATGCCTTTCCACTTTGATTTAATTAAATCTAAACATTCCATATCTGAAGTATTCTGAAGTACTGAATATTGAAAAGCAATTAAAATAATTAGAACTGGCATCTTTATAAAAAGGAAAAGTTGCTTTACTATCATAAGTCTGAGCATTAGTCCATTGAAACACAGGATCTTGAATCAGAAACATAAAAATATACACATACTGAAATTGACAGTATAAAATCATGGTCTTGCCCCCTTGCAGGACCCATGATAGCACTTGTTTCTGTGCTCACGTGACTCCAGTGTTTCATGATTTGGTACAATTTTAGGGTAGTACCTGACTGGTGTTGTGGATCAATATTTCGGATTTTAGATTCTGAATTTTGACGGACTAATGCTTGGACTTTTAATAATAAACTGAGAAATTGCAATGAAATATATGAAATTTGTAGAAACAATACATGCAGAATAATGTTGAGAGGTGGAGTGACATTTAAGGAAGGGCAGGACTTGAGCAATTTATATAATGATGGAATAAATGATAATTTGTAGAAATATAACATATATGCTCCCTATTGAAATGTCTGCACTTTAAATAATGAGCACAGACAAGCAAAAAAAAAAAAGAAAACAAAGAAGAGCAAAGTTTGAAAATTGCTCTTCTCCTTTAAACATTTTTTGCAGGAGGGGTGATGCACCACTGCACCCCCCATGTGTGGGGGGCAAGCCCCCATTCTCTCTGAACTTATATATACCAACTCCAAGTTTGCCATACCTCAGAGAAAAGGGAATAATCAAACAAATGGCAACTTGGACTTAGTATATGTAAATCCGTTCTTTTGACCTTTCAGTCTCTATATTTCAGGACTCGTTCTAGCAGGTGTTGAACTCAAAGTTGGTATATATATATATATATATATATATATATATATATATATATATATATATATATATATATATATATATAGATATATATATATATATATATAAGTTTGTGGGGGGTGTCACCTCCACATGGGGGGGTGCAGGGTAAGCTTGCCACTGTTATATCCTAATAGTAAAACTAATAGTAAAACAGATTCAGGCTTGATTAACAGCTCCTTCTGGCTATGAACCTGTGTTGGTGTTTGCCCTAGAAGTTGTTTTCCTCTAGGAAAGTAGCCAGTGATTGTCTCTGCCACTAAGCTAAATTGCTTTTAGTATGCCAGATTTGTCCTACCCATATGCCTTGAACAATACCTTACTCTTATTTATTTGTTTGTCTATTATTTAAGCTTCTTAACGAGGAACATTCACCTGTGCACAGCCCATTTCAAATGAGTGCCAGGGGAAAAAAGTTCCAATACCAATTCATAGTAAAATGAAACTGAACCAAAAATCTAACAGAAAAAAAATAACATAAATGTAAATACCAGGCCTAGTAGAGACTTAGCTAAAACACACAAAGCATGGTGATGTGTTTGAATATACATAGTAAATTGAAATAACAGATAAAAAAATGTGCATCGGTAAGTATAGAATGAGAAAAGATAAGTGTGTATGTATACTATTGGTAAATAGATCCAACAAAAACAGATACAGTTACACATATATAAAGATATGTAAAACATTAAGGCTCATTAAAGCCTATGTGAGAACAACAGTCATTACATCTAGTTCATCAAAGCATATATGAGAATAACACATATTCATTACATTTAGGTTATCCATAGTCATACAAATATACAATATAGAACTAAAATGTCAGAATGCAAAATCAGTTATTCAATGCTAAAGTAATTCCACAGTAGAAATACCATTCCATGATAAGATGATGTTTTGTGCTCATGTATAACAAACACTTACTCCATGTCTTTGTTGTATTCCATCCCTCAGCCACTTCTCTAATGTCCAAATATATGAGAAAGATGTCTTCCATGGGATTTGCCAGCATAATGACCATATCTCTGAGGATAATGGGACGCAGCATATCTGGTCATCGTGCCTTTTCTTTCCTTAGAAAAGCCAGTTCTGTTGTGACACCTCCCTCTCTGTCCTAGTGCATGTCCACTCTTCTCACTACTCAGCCTTAGCTCCCTGCTGGCATGGAACCTAGTCAATCCTTTCCTTCATGAAGGACAAGGTGAAGTTTGCATTCAGTACCTCTGCTTCTCCGTCTTCCTTGGTGACCCTCCTAACCTTAATCATCTTGGTCAAGTCATTTTTTGAGCCCATCTATCAATGCTTGTTGACTTGTGCTTTTGTTACCCTGACCTCCTTTGCTGCCCTTCTATTTGCCTCCTTGTACTGTGCCACTAACCCCTCCCTTCTACCGCTTCTATTATGTATCTAGTACTCTAATCACTTGGTGCTATAGCATTCTGGTCACATAGGACTATACAATGTTCCAACAAGTCCATGTTTCAATATTCATGGCACGTATGATATGGCATTTCAGTTATAATGCACACTGCTTTGCAGCAGTGGTGCCATTGTGATGATTACTAATCATCAAACTTTATTTCTCTTGTCTGATATTGTCCATGATTTATCAAATGAACTTGTGAGTCACTACTGTATAATGTTTATGATAGCCTTAAGTGATACATATCATGTATCACATATAGTTATGTGTTACATGATAGGTACTGTGTTTAAACATTCTCACTGTTTTCACCTGTATGATGGAGCACTGTGTTTTGCTTTGTATAACATTTTGTTGTACACATAGGTATATTCATATGTGTGTGCTCATTGCCCCATATGGTCACTGCCTCGCAGTGTGCCACCCTGTGAGGATAGATTTACCATTTTAATTAGCACCCATTCCATCTAAGCTCTTTATATGAACCTTGAAGACAGAGTAGGCAATTAACAGCACTTTCTATGTGTGTGTGTGTGTGTGTGTGGGGGGTGATCGTCTAATACAAATAAATGCAAGTAGCAAAATCAGTAGAAAGTTACATCAGTGTCATGTGGCTGCTTCTTTGGTTACCGTGGTGTGCTTGAACGAGCCTTAGTTTAATAGGTTGTGATTAAGTGAACATACCCCATTATTATGCACCAATATATTTGCATATGTTAAGTTAGTGATGCCATCTTGTATTGTTTTGCATTCTGTTATTCAATGATATACCAGCTTCATATGCTACATGAATTGTCTTTCAGGTACACAACCTTTATTATCTAGGTAGGCTGCTCCTATTTATTGGTCACTTATTCTGCTGGTCAGCACGTTGTACTGGCTGTATACACACTAACAGATGGCTTTGTCGCTATTTCACTGACTGTATAGTTACATGACTGTTAACCATACCGCAGGTGCCCTCACACAGCAGAGTGTGATGAACCCTCGCTCATTGCTATATACTGTATTGATCAATACCTTTGCCCTTGTACAGTCCTTGGCATGTACCACTGCGTACTCTACTGTTTACTGCTAGTCCTTTGTCAGGCTCAGTACAATCAAACTGAATAACAGTTACTGATGGGTTTGATCTAATGATTCAAAATAATCTCTACTATTATTTAGTTACAGCTTCTGATATGACCCAGCAATACAGTTTCCTTACCCATCACACTTAATAGTAGCTAGTGAACTCTGTTTTATCTCTGCTCAGAAATAAACAGATTATGCTAAGAAGGATGTCTTATATACATTTTTCTAAATGTCTAAGGTTCAGTCTTTGATTGGGGTAATAGGTTTCTTGCAAACTCCACCTTGCACAACCTTTCAAATTTTAAATCAGATTTGTGTTTTTTGACATTTTTAAGTTCAAAGACAACACTTATTAAGCATTTTCAGAGGCTTTTGAAAGACCTAACCTTGAGAACAGCTTCACAAAGAATTTAGGAAGTAATTTTTGAACATAAAATATACATAACAGTAATCGCTTTATAAGATTTACTCTTTCTTCCTATTAGGAAAGTAGATAAGAAATATAAATCATTGCATTTTTATTAACAAAAGCCACCATTAGACCATGCAGACACTCTGCATGAGCTTGGATATCATACATGAATAGTAGCTATTTACAGTACCTTCTGCATAGTACTACTGTCAACATTTCAAAATCTTTAATCATAATAAATGAGCTCTCTCTCTTGAAACTCTGAAATGTAAACAACTAAACCATCAGAAGTATTTCATTTATATTAATCTAAAAGAGAGATGGAATATTTTCTGTAAATTACATACAGACATCAATCACAGCATTTTATGTACTGCACTTTGTGATTCATTAGTCAGTACAGCATAGTTATTTTGTGGCTTTGGAGAAGAGCACAGATATACTAAGACTGAGATTCTGAGTCCTTTAACCACCAGATAATGCTCTTGAGACACTTCTGAAAAAGGGACATTTTTTATATAAAAAATGAGACAGAAAAGGAGAAGCCTCAGGTGAGGGCATGATAAATGCCCGCTATGCATAGCAAAAAACTAAAATTCTAAATACTCTTTCAGCAAGTGGCAGTCCAAATGGAATGGTGGCACTCACAGTCCATGGAATTTGCCATGACATTTTCTGTTGGTTTGTTGCCAGGAATTTTAAGAGGACAGAAATGCATGAGCAGCGAAATGGGGGGGAGGTTACTCCAACTAAACATCTCAAGACTGCTTTATTCAAAACACAGTTGAATACAGAGATCTTGAAATCCTAGTTAGGTAACCTCACAAGAAAAATGCAGACAAAATGAAAAAAGGAATTAGGAGAGGATAAGGAAGTACATTATCAAATTACAAAAATGAAGGTATAACAGAGGTTAAGTAACAATAAAGAGGCAAAGCAGCCTTGGACCAGACTAATTAATGATGCTAAATTTTGACTAGACATCAAAGGTCAAGTTCATAAGAGAACACAAGAAAAAAGCCAGGGAAAGCTAGGTGACCCGGGAAACAAAAGAAACCAAAAAATAAATGTATCGTTCGGCTTTTCCCAGTTAGGGGTTGCCACAGCGGAACTCCGGTCCGCTAATGATTGGCAGTAGATTTTTACGTACCGAGTAACCAGCCCTGACGCACAACCTTCAACAAAGGTACGCCCATTCATGCATGGCTCCACACAGAAGACGCTTTAGCTGAGAATCGAACAGGATAACGTCTTACTGTGAGGCGACAACGCTACCGCAGCACCACCACCGCAGTTCAATAAATAAATAAAAATAAACTACCCTTATCATCAGTAAAGTGTAAATAAATAACTGACTGTACAGAACATATTAATAATTTTAATAATTGTCCTCAGTTTGCCAGGAATAAATTTGCAAACATTCTATACAAACGCCTACCTTATATGATTAATTTGATCTATGTGTTGACCAAACAAATAACATAATGGCCCTAGCAAGTAATTTTAACCGTGATTCAGCACACCTTTGGTGCATTTACACATAGAAGCTGTTGTTATTTTTGTTATCAGATAATTCATAAGAGCTGCTTTAATTTCCAAACATTATACATCATAGCAGGGACATGCATACAAGTGAGCATAGTAGAGGTCCATCCTTTACTGTACTGAGATAAATTACAGAAGTCTAAGGATAGCCATCACATCTCAGAAATGTTGTAAAGGTTAATGACTGCAGAAAGGTATCTGATTCCAAAACATGATATTAATAATAATACTGTTATTTATATTGTAAGATTATACCGCCAGATTATGAAATGTGGAGGTACCAAGACATGAAAAAGTCACCAGCAGTGTGAAAATGTTATAGTAAATGGGAGTGATGGTTAGATGATCAAATTTTAATGCAGCCCTGTGGATAAAGGAAGGCTTATCATGTACAGAAGATCTTTAAGTTTGGAACCATTTGCTGAGGAAAGTGCTAAACTAGGATGGAATCAGTCAAGGTACAATGTTGACAGCAAACATGAAAAGCTGAAGACTACTGCATGTACTTAGTGGCTTCATGCAAGAAATTACAATGAGTGCAATCTGAGTGCTACTAACATGTAACTGAGCTGAGCGTAGAAGGCCAAGCTGCAGCACTCGCTAAAAGCATAATAGAAGTGGTAGCCTGAGAACATATAGTGTAGATTCAATGTCGATGAGGTAAAGTGGAAAGTCATAAGAATCATTGTCTCATCACCCCACCAGAAGAGGGAAGACGGAAAGGCTTACATACAAGACAATGGAGGAATTAAATGAACTCTCTAACTACCCTTATAGTAAGATGACCATGGCCAACAGAGCACATGGGGTATGTGTGGGGAGGGACAATCTAATGGGCAAACAGTTATGGCAAGTCACAGGTAAACTGTCCCAATATAGCCTGTTAAGTGGTTGTTTTACCTGGATAATGAATGTAGCGGTATAATGTTATGAAAATACAAGATGAAAACACAGGAGAATTATTCTGTTGGCTTGTTAAGGGTACAAAAAGACACGTGAAGAGGTAATTTGTAGGCTCCATTAAACATATACAACAGTATGGGTAAACAGTTCTGATTAACGGTTGTAATGTGGAAGAACCAGTAGTGGGTACAAACCCTGAGTAACAGTGGCACACCTATGGATGTATCCTATATGGACAGTGTTACAGTCTAATAAGCAGAGGAGGAGGACTGTGCTAAGATGAATGGAGCACTGAACAATTATAATCCGAGAGGCCCAATAGCACAGCAGTAGCCTTTCGAGGGAATGCAGTATATGGCCCCAATGTGCATCTGCAAAAATAAGCTGAAGGTTTGTAACATACTAATGTTTCATGGAGTGATTTATTGAAGAATACAAAGAAAAGTTCATCTTCGAACCATGGTTTCAAGGTGGAGGGAATGCTAGAAGGCCATTATTGAAGATGACCTAGAATAGTGGTCAATTCTGGTGGAAGAAGAGGCTGGTGTGATTTGATTTTCAACAAGATGTGGAAGAAACCAATGTATGATTTTTTTTCTTCTTTAAGTCTGTGAAAATGAGGCTGGAATTGTGCTTTTGAATGTGAACTGATGACCATTGAGATTTTTCTCTTCTGAAATTTCTTTAAACTATGCTACCTGATGGAGTCTGATGAATGAAGTGCGATTTGCTGGAAAGGAGTAAGGGAAAAGGTAATTTCTTGTAGCTTATGGACTTAATAGCTGCTGTTTTGGACAGTGAAGTGAAAGCACCTCAGGAAGAATAGGAAATGGGCAGAGTCAGTTAGGGGTGGGAGCATCTTAAAACAGCATGTGTGAAAAACTATACAACAGTTATGTAGCCAAATCAGGTATTGAAATAAAGTACATAAAGAAAGCTGCTGGTGAAATACAGAAGTCTGGGAAATAATCAAAAGAAAGAGTGCATGAAAAAGTAGGAGACAGGAAAGATGGACCATGCTAAGAAGGCATATCGGTTGGCTAGCAAGGATGGTAACACAGCAGTCATAATAGCAAACAACAGGATATCTGAGACACTCTACCATCTTCTGGAAAATAATTCAGCAGATGGAAAAAAGAAACTATTATCTGGTTACAAATCAAAGACAGAAAGCTAAAGAAGATAAGAGATGCCAAAAACAATCTGCTGACCAGTCCATGGGTCATTAAAGGCAGATGGAAGGAATACTTCCAACAGCTAAATGCTGAAAACCTCAAGGAAACTGTACTGCCCCATACACAATCCACAATGAAAGAGGAAGAAGACTCCATACTAGAAGAAGAACAGCACTAAGGAAAATGACGCTGGGGAAAGCATCAGGCTCAGGTGAGGTCATAGCAGACGTGATCTGGATGTTGGGTGAGTGAGGTGTGAAATAGTTCCTGAGGATACTGAGAGTAGTATGGAGGGAAAGACATATCCCTAGTGACTGCAGAGTATGCATTCTAGTGCCAATGTACAAGAACAAAGGGACATGTAGACAATTTAGGGACATCCAACTCTTGTCACACACCATGAAAGTGCTGGAGAGGGTCACTGATAAATGAATACTCTGAGTAGTATCAATTGAGATGGGAGATAAGCACTTTGAATTCAGATGTGGGTGCAGCACAACAGATCTGATGTTTGCAGTGACACAGCTATTGGAGAAAAAGCTAGGGATGAGGAAAGAGTCCAACTGAACATTCCTACACTTAGATAAAGCATATGACAAGGTCCCAAGAAAGCTGCTTTGGGCAGTCCTGTAATGGTTTGAACCAGAAACACTGGTTGAATTAGAGTGGTTAATGTGCAAGGACCAAAATACAGAAGTACAAAAAGTGTTCAGACTCACAGAAGGGTTCCCAGAGGGAGTGAGTGTGCATCAGGGTTCAGATCTGAGCCTACTGCTCTTTATGCTGGTTATGGATCACATTGGACCAGGTCTGTGTTTGACAAACGTTTGCTGATGACTACAAACTGGGAGAGGTCATAGAATCTCCAAATGATGTCAACATCCTACAAGAGGGTCTTACACAAACAAATGATTGGTGCCAAAGTCATGGGCTTAAACTCAATGCAAGAAAATGTATTATCATCCCTTTTGGTAAGAGCAATGTTCCTGCTAACTACTACATGAATAGAAACACCCTAAGTATTAATTCAGTAGTGAGAGACCTGGGCACACAGGTTGACAGCAATCTTACCTTCGATCACCATATCTCCACAGTGGTAAGAAGATCATTTTATATTGCTTATCTCATAAGTAAGAGCATTGCCTCCAGAAAAAAAAAAGTTATAACCTACCTGTGCTCTTCATCAGGCCAATAACTGAGTACAATGCCCCTTTTGGTATGTACCTTTCCAAGCACTTGCAGCAATTGGAGAAACTACAAAAGTTCCTCACAAGGAAAATTCAAGATCTTCAGCATCTGTCCTATGTGGATCATTTGAAATCACTGTCACTTTATTCTGTTTCATACAGACTACTCAGTGGCAATCTCTGCTTTGCATATAAGGCAATCTCTGACCCTGCTTTACTGGAAATGCTGCATATATGCAAGTCAAATGGCACACAGGTTACTCGCTCTAAAGACCTTAACCTGGTATGTGATATTAATAGAATCTGCTGGAGGGACAGATTTGTCTCCCAGAAGTTATCACACCTTTGTAACAGACTTCCACTTCATGTCCAACAGAGCACCTCATTGGCCCTCTTCAAACACAGTCTGAACAATTGGATGGGTAGCTGTAAATTTGCCCTTGGGGTTCCACCTGTGCCCCTCATGTACACAGACATTAGGTGCTGATCATGGAAATAAGGGTAGAACTTGGCTAGGCTTTAAGAGCCCTAGGGCCATTAGCCTAGTAACTTCCTATTATCCTATGATTAGCAAACAGGATGAAGGAGACACATCAACAAAGCTGCTGTACACAGATGATATGGCATTACAAGCAGACTCCAAAGAGGAATTTCAGCAAAAGATAGGGGAATGGAATGCAAAACTGAAGACACATGGGATGAACCTGTGTACAGACAAGACAGCTGTTATTGTAGCAAATGGGTATTGAGATAGAAGGAAAACAGTGGAAGAAATTAAAAGCTAGCACTATCTGGGAGGGATAGTTAAGGAGAAGGACATCTGACTGAGGTGTCCAAAGCTAGATTCAGAAGGGCTGCTACTAAGTGGCACAGAGTCTCAAGGGTAGTGTGTGTGACAGAAGCATGCCAAAGAAAGTGAAAGTACAACCAGTACTACTGTATGGTACTGAAACCTGGGCAGTAAAGGCAGAGAGGGTGAGGAACCTGGAGGTGAAGGAGATGAAGTACCTGGGATGGGTGGTAGGATCGCACTGTGAGATAAATGAAGAAAGAATGACATCTGAGCACATTAAAGAGAAGAAGGTAGGCAGAGGTATAGCTAACTACTTTTGCATTAACTGCCTTTCCCTAATTTGGCACCCACCAGCTCTTCTCCGAGCAAAAAAAAAGAAGAAGAAAAAAGAAAAAGAAATACTTTTCTTCTTTTAAATTGTAACAATCTACTTTAGTTTATGCCATGCACAGGGCACTACAATGCTTCAGTTTTGATCACAAATGAATACTGGTATTTATTTCTAAATGCCAGTGTCACAATGAAAATTGATTAGAATCTGTGATCGTGCCTCTAACACTTTGCAGTCGGAGCATATGCACCCTTTGTTTCACCCTAGCTGTGCCTCTGAAGGTAGGACAGTGACACTGAATTGAGAAATGTGGTAACAGCTGATACAACACTCCAACTACATGTAAAAAAATGTGAGAATGGGGATTTATGATTATGATTATCATAATGAAGAGGACGTAAAAAAACCTTTGTCTAGCTACTGTATAACAATCACTGGAGATAACCAATATGGCAAATTATGTATAAGAAGACTGCAAATGGATAATACACTTGCAGTTGAGTGGTCAGAAGTTTCCATTGTGGACTTCAAGAGACAGTTTTTATTTTTTCAAAACTGCTTAAGATGTGTGCTGACTGTACTTCAAAAGGACATCTTCTATGTGGAAGTGTGTAATCTTTTATTAAAAAGGGATCTGTGATTGAGCACCATGTTTCACAATAATGTATACTACAAAATGAGAGAGTGCAGACTTTTTGCAGAATAACTGTGTGATTTTTAAAACCTGAAGCATAGTTTTAAGGAATATCATCTTTTTAATATGTAATACACAAACAATATTATTTATGTGTACATCTTATAATTAGCTGTGTCTGTAATGCATATATATACTACACAACACCGCATGAGTAAAAACAACACTACACTGCCTACTTATTAGTTTAGGGCTTAGGGCATAGTCTACAGGTTAAAACTGCAATATATTTTAACTTATTTTCTTTTTACGGAAGATGTTAGCCTTATGATAAAGGCAAAATGGTGGTTCATTGCTACAGTCACTGTCTCACATCTGTATGGTATGATAAAGGCAAAAAGGTGGTTCATTGCTACGGTCACTGTCTCACATCTGTATGGTATGATAAAGGCAAAATAGTGGTTCATTGCTACGGTCACTGTCTCACATCTGTATGGTTTGTGGTTCACTGGTAACATCCAATCTGTTTTTGTAGATTTTGCATGTTCTCTTCATTTCTGCATGGATTTTTCTCTAGTCACATTGGTTTCTTCACAGATGGATGCTTGACAGAAGGCTAACTATACTAAAATGTCTATATACATTTATCGACAATTGGTTGTTTAACTACTAATTCATGTCAGGTATGAATGTGAGTGAAAAAAACTAGATACCTCCTATCGCCACAAAGATGATGTGGCTAAGTTTCTCAAAGGGTCTCCAACCATAAACTTAGTATAAATCTATAAGTGTAACCAGTATAAGATGCAGACTGTATATGTATAAGTAGAATCGATACCCGACGGTGATGCATTTTAGTTCTCATTTTATGTGTTTAACATGTTCAAACTATGCTTTCTATTACAGGATGTAAACACAGATAGATAATTAATCAGAATGGTCTGCAGTCATGTTAATTTCTCAGTACACAGAATGAAGTTAATTTGAGCAGTTTAATATAGAATAGATGTAGTAACTTGCATGAGTAGGGAGGAGCTGTATAACTTACATACAATAGAAAGGATGAAAGCTGTCATGAACAATGAGATGTTCCTGCAATAAGTTCATATTTCTTATCTAAAAGTAATTTATTCCAGGGTAAAGTATATACAAAATGGTGCATTTATAATATTAAACTTTACTTTCTCTGTGTATATTACCTATCAGGTTTGGTTCTCTGTTATTACATATGCTTTTGCAGGATGATTACAGAGTGTGAAATACTTAGCATAGGGTGGAAAGTGAATACTTGTGGTAGTCTACTAAAATACTAAAGAGATTGTAACATGGTTACATTGCTTGTTGGCATAGTGATAGCAGTCCAAACATTTTTATTAGCAAGATTATACAGGTTATGTGAAAAAATGCATTTAGAATGCAAATATTTTATAGTAAAGATGCAGCAATGACATAAAATGTAAATAGATGCACAAAACCTACATTTTTTAAATAAAACTAGATCAAATATATGAAATGTAGCAAACTGTACAGATTTAGTAATTTTGATCGAGAAATGTTGCAGAAGTGTGAAAAGTAAAACTGATTCTCACACACACACACACACACACACACACACACACACACACACACACACACACACACACACACACTCTCTCACAAATTGCCAGTGGTGTGGACTCTTGAACTGGTACTTGGAGTTAAAACTTTCTAGTTATCTAAGTAACGTCACTTCCAAGAGGAAGTACTGTCAGGACTTCTTAATGTAAAAAAGGAGGGAACTTGTCTAGAAGGATGTGAAAACTGAATATTTACCAGTATTGTTTCATTTCAAGACACCTAGCTGGAGTTTTTTCAAGTAAGTGACTTTCTCTGAAAATCAGCTCGGCAGCTGACCCAGTCAATATATTCTTTTATATTGAAGCATTTTGTAGACTTTTAACAACATTGGGAACAGTAACGAGTATTTTTATATCAAAAATCTTTGCATGGACTGCAGATGAGAAGAAACAGTCTGCTGGTGTCAATGAGCTCATATCTAAATATATTCTGATAAATTGATATAAACGTCAGGGTAAATAGATTGCAGTTATGTTTAGTTAATAGAACCAGTCACATAACCAGTTAGCTTTTAATGTTTTCTTATAGCAACTATCCCTTCAAACCATTTATTTTATATTTCTCACACCAGAGTATATTGCCTGTATGTTTAATTTTACAGACTTCATCGACTGCTTTCTTACTTAAAGATTCTCATTATTCCATTTAAAAAAATTGAGGATAGCTGCTTATTTATATATATAAGGGTAATTGCATGCAATTAATGGAATTGTTGGCTCAGTTTAGGAATGAATAGTAACTATGACCTTTATGTGTTATATTGGTCTGGCTGTTGGCATCATGTCACCATTAAAGCAGAAAGGAATACTGCGACTGATCTTGGGATTCCCAAAATGTAAACACTGCACTACTCCTAGTTTTTAGAGTAATTAAAGGGCCAGTATAACATTGTTGGAATTTTTGAAGGGGCAGTGTAACACAGTCTGTGTGCAATATGCATGTGATATATAACGGCTATTGAAATTTATAGAAAATAACACAAATTCAGTATATACTGGTTTTGCTTATATTATAGTTTCACACATACACACACACACACACACACACACACACACACACACACACACACACACACACACACACACACACACACGCACTTAAAAATCTACATGGTGCTTCACAGCAGGGGCTAAAGCACCCTATTTGGAGTGAGATTCCAAACAGTCCTACACCATACTGTTCTGTCGTACTCACAGTAACTAAAGGGGCGGTGTAACAAGCAGTATTCATATGTAAAATGCTAAGAAATAGTAATATTGACAAGTCAGATTTTATCCAATGAGCTAAGGTAGTGTAAATTGGCTATGGTAATATGTACACACACAAGTGGGAATTACCAAAATTCTTACACCATTCTACTCTAAATGTGAAGCTAGCCCTTCTGACATTCAGGACAATTCCTCTGATCTAACAACCCCTGCTCCTTCCACTTTAAGTTGAGGTCCAAAAAATAAAAGTCCCTTTCTTCATAGGTAAGTACTAGGCTAGTTGCCCTTGTGGGCCATTTCAGGGCTATCCAATTTCCCTTTTCAATGTGAGAATCAAACTCAGTACATTGTATCTGTGAGGTAAACATCTTAACCATTGCACCAACCCTGACCACCTACTTTAAACTGTAGCAATTTCAAACAGCTTACTAAAGTACAGATTATAGAGCTAAAAGCCTGCATATGTGCATAGAGCTAAGGGCATACTATGACTCAGCCGACCAGATATCAAGTACACACTCAAATGCTTGATGGCACAGGCAGGCAAGATGGCTGTGCCTATCCTGTCATGTTCTCCAGTGCACCATCACAGCTGATTGCTGGAGAAGGTCAATGACTCACAAAGCAGAGGTATAGCTATTTTTGTGAAAATGGCTGTCCCCCAATCTGGCACCCTTGCAAAAAGGTCTTTTCCTTGGACCTGGGAGGAATAAAAGGGGGTGGGTCTTTTCAACATTTAAACTGTAGCAACTGCTTGCTACATTTCTAGCAAGCAGTTGCTACAGTTTCTGCCACACACAGAGTGCTATGATGTTTCTGTTTAAAATACTACTTATAACCTGTATAAAACTACAGTTTATGCCACATATTGAGTTCTACAGCATTTTAGTTTTGGGTGCAAATGCAATACCATCATTTTACTTGTGTAAACTGAAGAAAGACTGGGATTTCCTGATCGCTCCCCTAAAACATTGGGCCCGGGACAGCTTCTCTGTTTTCCCTCCCTAGCTATGGTTCTGTCATGAAATGCATTAAACTTGGGGGGATGTATGGCTGAGTCACACATAGAAGTATGGATGATACTGTCTAGAGCTCATTGCATCCTAAACCCCTGCAACCCAATGGGAGCATGCAGGGGGCAAGGTTAGTCCTAAACAGAAAAGAAAACCATTCCCTATAAGCAATATGATGCTGCTCCAAGTAGCCTCAATCTCCTAACAGGCCATGGATCAGGGCTAGACCTAGAGTAGCTTATGAGGGTTCAGTTGACCCAGTGGATGAGGAAAAGCCCTGGAAACAGTCACTGATGAGCTGTGTGGGGGGGGTGGCAAACAAAAATAGTCAGCCACAGGTCCTTAATATCAGTTTTAACATCAGTGAAACAAAAGCCAAAAATGAGTGGCCTCCACATGGAACCCATGGTTATATCATTGACGACAAGTCTTTTTGAGGAAAGTACACCATCAATCTTGATAGTGTGTGTTCCGCCTCTTTGCCAGTTTGCTATCCAACATATAATGAAGAGGGTTATATTCAAATGCAACAGTTTTTCATAATGCTAGAGTAAGGCATATTATCAAAAGTCTTGGTCAGAATCAGATAGCAGTCTGCACAGACTTGCTTTTGCATAGTGTCTCTGTGACCTTCTTTAAGAAATCCAGACCTTTAGGTAGGCAGGATCTACACCTCACAAGACAAACTGGTTTGGGTCCATGGCTTGCAAACTGCCATATTAAGTTCCATGATTATACATTCCATTCTTTTACAAATGGTGCTAGCAAGGCTGGTCTGTAGTTCTTCAGCCCAGTTTTTGGACAATGATTAGTGGTTGGACCATCATTGTGGAGAGGTACTGCAAGAAGACTCTGTCATTCTTCTGGTCCATACCGTGTGGAGAGGCTAAGGTCAAATAGTTTTGTGACAGAGTCTGTGATGCAGCATTTCATACTAACAAGAGAAACATGATCTATTGTCTGAACCCACAGAGACATTATTATTCATTTTGGAGAATACTTCCAAGGCTTGCTCAGAAGTAATCACTGGATGTGATTCTGAATGGATAGCATAAGGGAGAAAACTGGGGGAGGAGAGGGGAGAGGAGTGAGGTTCGAGGAAAACCTGTCTGCTGATCCATTTGCAGTTAGCTCACAGTCTGAGTGAGAAGTATCATTGGATAAAAGCTTATTGCAATGCTAGGAATTATTCCTGAGATTCCTGACTTAGTTTTAGGATGTCTTAGGTTTTCATTGGATGGCATAGCAATGTTAGTTCAAATTTGCCTTACATGCCTTCACCCTTCTTACATCTTTATTTACTCTTTTGAGATAACTTTTAGTTTGGAGAAAGCTAAGTTTTTGTTTTGGGCCAACAGATTTTTTTCCTTTTGTTGTAGTTTAATTATACAAGGGAACCACTATAGGGGACTCATTTTTATACTTAACATTATATTTTTAGCAGATGTGGACAGATGCCTCTATACAGGAATTTGTGTCATAACTGGTGGTATCATTTTCCACTTTAACCATGGAGTTCTCTTGGGGTGGTGAGGACTTAAAACTCATCAGGTCATTGACACCGGCAAAAGACTGACCCTGGACTAATCCCTAAAGAAAGTCAAATGTGGGCACACCTAGGACTGATTTCTTAAGGAGGGTATGGTGGCATGATTGTCAGATGTAACCACCGGTGAGTAAAGGTAGGTGTGGAGCATAATGTGTAATAGTAAGAAATCATGCATGTCTGCACTTCCAATTGGGGAGGGTATTATCTGTTCAAATACGTTTGCATAAAAGCAGCTCAGGAACCATTAGGCATAGTTATTGATTATAGTGCATGTTTGCCAGTATATAGATGTATTGTTGAAGTCACCCATAATGATTCAATATTTAGAATCAGTAGTTTAGTAGGTAGACAACATGGGCTGTGAGGGTTATGGATGAGCTTCTGTAGTTGGCAACAATGTGCTATGTAGATTTGCATATCAATACAAAAATGGGAAAGATGTCAAGGTCATTTTCTTTTAAGATTAAATGGGAAGTCAAGAGTTTACAAATAAACAATGATATTCTTCCTCTGAGAGTAGAGCTATGCTCACTGGAGGGTCCAGATGAGTGATCGACACTATAACCAGGTAGAGAGGGAGTGTTATCACTAGACTGGAACCATGTTTCATTAACTATGGAAATATGGATTTTTTTCAAGGTTCATGAGGGCTTCTAACACAAGCAGCTTTTTGTTTAGATTTTTAGTATTGAACAATGCTCTGTCAACATTGACTTGAACTGGGTTCTTTAGGTTGGAATGCTTAGAAGACAGACTCTACCCAAAAATATCACTACCAGACTTGATAATGTCTTGTCAAATATGTAGAAGCCCTAGGGTAAGAGGTACAGGCCATCTCTAGCAAAGCAGGTATTTTCTACCATCTTGTTCCGTGCTGACACACACAATGACCTCATCTGTAATGATACCAATTACTGAGTAAATTGCTGAATTCAATTATGTTTACACTTATAGCACCATTTGCTGTGAAAACAGGCAATACTCAAGACTAGCTTTCCAGCTTCCAATACATATGAATTGAGCTTACATATCTCCAACGTATTATCTTCCAAGCTGTAATGTTGAGGGTCATTCAATCTTACATGTGCAGTAATCTAATCATATGCATATTCTGGGTGAAGGGATCCAACCAGCTTGCTGACATTGCAAATAGTAGCAGCTGAGAGACAGCTGAGTGTAACTCGATCTTTGGTCAGCTTGATGAAGCACCAATATATCTAATTATTGAGTCAACTATGACAAAGATGTTCATAGGTTCATATGTTCATAGGTTGGTACTAGGCTATTGACCCTAAGGCCTATGCAAGCCTAGCCATAACAATTCCCTGGAAATTTTTCCCACAATATTTACCTCTCTGGGCCTCTGTCTAGCAGGGCGACTGACATGATCCCCGGGGTGAATTTCCTATCTCTCATCCAATCATCAAGGTTCCTTTTGAAGAAGGCCAATGAGGTGCTCTGCTTGACATGTATGGGCAGTCTATTCGAGAGTATGGGGAGTCTCTGGGTCAGGAACCTATCCCTCCAGCATGTTTTGTTCATTGTCATGATAAGGTTTAGATCCCTGGAGCATGTGGCTCTGAGGGACTGGGATTTCTTTAAGTGGAGCATGTCCAGCAGCTCAGGGTTTGACATGGCCTTGTATGTTAAGCAGAGATCGCCTCTGAGTAGACGATATGCCACAGAGTATAGCTAGAGTTTTTTTTAGACGGTCAGCATATGGCATCTGCTTTAGGCCTGTGATTCTTTTAGTGAGGTATTTCTGTGGCCTTTCCAGCTGTTGCAGATGTCTTGTGAGGTACATACCAAATGGGGCATTATACTCTATAATGGGTCTAATGAGGGATGAGTACAGTGGGACAATGACCTCCTTTTTTCTGGATGAAAAGCCCTTAGTGGTGAGGTGTGCCATGTAGAATGATTTCCTGACTGTTGTGGTGATGTGGTTATCAAAAGTGAGACCACTGTCCACTTGTGTCCCTAAGTCTCTCATCACACTTTCGATGTTTGGTGTCCTGCCACCTATGTGGTAGTTCATGGGTACATGTTTTTTTCCAAAGGGGATGACTATACATTTCTTGGCATAAAGCTTGAGCCCATGGCTCTGGCACCAGGCATCTGTTTCTGTAAGGCCTTTTTGTAGAATATCCACATCATTTGGGGATTCAATAATGGCTCCCAGTTTGCAGTCATCTGCAAGCTTTGTTAGCCAGAGTCCCTTAGTGTTGGCCTGTACTTCAGAGAAGTAGATGCCAAACAAGAGTGGTCCCAGGACTGAACCCTGAGGTACTCCACTTGTCACTTGTCTGGATCTGGATTTGGAGTTGGCTACTTTTACAGTCTGGGTTCTGTCAGTAAGCCAGTTGGCAACCCATCGAGTGACGTAGCAATTTATGCCCAGCTTAGTAAGTTTATCTATGATTCCAGAGTGGGGGATGGTGTCGAAGGCCTTGGCAAGGTCCAGATAGGCTGTGTGGACCTCCTTACCCTCGTCCACAGCTCTGGAGACTGACTTGAAGAAGTCAATCAGATTCAGGAGACAAGATCGGCTCTTCACAAACCCAAACTGGGTGGGGTCCAGTGTCTGGAGGTTGCCAATGTCTTTGTTTATAAGTTCCATGATAATGCGTTCCATACCCTTGCAGATCAGGCTTGTCAGACTGATGGGACGGTAGTTCCCAGGATCCAAGGTGGATCCTCCCTTGTGGAGCGGGATAACTGTAGCTGTGCACCACTCAGTGGGCATGAAGCCTGAGGTGAGGCTATGATTAAACATGACACTTAGGTGGGGTGCCAGTTCATTTTGTAGTTCATGTAGTACACAGCCTGGGATGTCATCTGGTCCCATGGATGCTGTATTCTTAGCTTTGGAGAGTGCTGTTTCTACCTGTGTGGCTGTGATTATCGGAATTTGGCAATCTTTTGGTATTGAGATGGGCCCATTAGGGGGTGAGAGGGGAATGAAGTTGGCACTAAATCAATCTGCCAGGATATTGGCAATATCCTTGGGATCAGTATATTTAATGCCATTCTGTTGTAGTTCAGAGCAGATCTGAGCATTGCCATTTAGATTCTTGACATAACTATAGAATGCCTTGTGGTTGTCTTTGGTATCTGGCAATTTTATTTTCATAACTAGCTTTTGAGGATTTCATGAGGGATCTCAGCTTCTTACTGAGGCTGGTGAGGGAGCTTTTTGCATCCTGGGATTTTCCTCTTTTCTGCAACAGTTTCTTCCTTCTGTTGTATAGTTTGTTTATAGCAGGGGACCACCAGATTGGCTTCCTTTTTTTGGAGAAGAGCATCTTGGTTCTATTTGGGATGGCACGATTCATGTATGAATGGATGAGCTCGTACAGTGCCTTAGTGTAGGATTCTGCAGTCGAACTTCCAGATCCCGTCTGCGTGGGTGTTGTGAAGTTTGTCTCTTCTGACTTCAGTAGCATGAAGTTGGCTTTGGAGAAGTTTTTTAAGGAGGTTTCCTTACTGGGGGGTGGGGTGGGATGTGGATGTCAAGGGTGATTTGCTTATGGTCAGACCTGACCAATGAGGGGGTGACCACTGGTGTGGAGCATCTATCTCCCATGTTGGTAATGACCAGGTCTAGGATATTGGAGCCCCTGGTGGGACAATGGATTAGTTGATCCAGGGCGTTGGAATTTATGAATTCCAAGAACCATTGGGAAAACGAGTTGGTACCCGAGTAGTTTTCCCAATTAATGGCAGGTTAGTTGAAATCACCTAGTATTAGGGTGCTTGATTGTATCTTAATATTTTCCAGTATGTTTAGGAAGGTGTAGTGAGAATCTTGGGGTATGGTGGGGGATCTGTAGCAAGCTAAAATTTGGATTGCAGTGTTACCTAGTGTTAGTTGCACCTGGATAATTTCAGATGCATTGTGTTGGGCAACTAGCCTGAAGGTGTGAATATCCTTGGTGAATATGGACACTCCTCCACCTTTAGTGTTTCGGTCTTGGTTTTGTGGCCGAAAAGTGTGGTAAGAATTGTAGCCTGGTACTGCAGGGGTGCTCTCTGGAGCCTTGAACCAGGTCTCAGTCACTGCACAGATATCGATGTTCTCCATTTTCAGGAGTGCCTCGAGAGAGTGCATTTTGAGGTTTAGACTTCTAGCATTGAGTAGCATTACCTTCAGATTTTGCATGCTTGTATCTGTTATGGTGGTGGTTTTATTCTTTAAACCTTGCCTAAAAAAGGCACTATAGGGGTGGCAAGAGCTTTAGCCAGTAACCTGAATCCCAGGGGTGACAGGTGCAGACCATCTCTGGCAAAGTATCATGGTTTGTCGATCATGTCTTCCCAGGCAGACAAATACTGGATCCCCTTTGAATGACACCAGAAGCTTAGCCAATTGTTGAAGTCAATCATTTTGTCCTTATACTGTGGTATTATTCTGGGCGAAGGCAGGATGCTACTCAGGGCTAGGGTCATACCTGCCTGGGTCACATGATCCAAGAGCTCTTCCATGTCTCTTTTCATGTAGTCCAGGGAGGTAAGTCTCAAGTCATTTACTCCAGCATGGACAATGACAGAGTCGTATTTGTACTTGTTGTGGAGTGACTTGAGTGGATGCGTTATGTGGCGGATCCTGGCACCCGACAGGAAGCTGACTGTAATTTTCTCCTTGTTCAGCCTGGTAAGTGGGACATCAGTGTGCCTGACTGTAGAGTCCCCTATGACTAAAGTGTTGGGTACATTGTCTTGCCTTAGGGGCTGTTGTTGGGTGGCACACTGGTGTTGTGAGCTATGTGTCACTTTGGTTGTGACTGGTGTTTGTTTGCATTTCGGCTTCAGAGGTCCTTGTTGCTTGGGCAGGTTAATGTTAAGAGCCTCCGTATATGTGGGTTTAGTGTTGCTATGTGTGGGAGTTGATGGTGTGGATTTTGAAGGGCTATGAGTTGCTAGAGGTGTAATGCAGGTGTTAGCCTTCTCCTCTTGACTGTCTAGCACAGTCTTGACCGGAGAGAGCTTTGCTTTCAGTTTGGCTATGTAAGTGCATCTCTCGCAGGTTGTAATGTTGGGTGGTAGGAGGAGAGGATTGTCTGTGTACATGAGGCAGTTGCCGCATTGCCCCAGTATGCCCAGATTCACCAGGTGGACAGGAGAAACCACCGGAAGCTGACCCTTGGACATGCCTGTTTAGGTGCTTTTTAGTAAGGTTTAAGAGCGGTTTCCCTTACCTTTGCAAGGTACTTTGCAATTGTAGGCTGTTTAGTGCCTATGATTAATTTCTCCTTATTGACAAGGAGAGCTGAGTGCTTGTATCAGTTTCAGGCATCCTAGTGCTGTACAGCAGGTTCTAGAGCAAGTGCTAGTCACAGGGGTTCAGATTTTAGTGCTACTACTGAGAAACCAGCTAGTTTTAAGGGGAAATTTGAAGAGCAGACTTTCTGGCACCTGGAATAATTTAACTGTAGCCTTGTAGTGCTGCACAATGTGAACAATGTGCAAACACACGTTTTTAAACCAGAAAGTTGAAAGGGACAGAAATCATCCCAAAAAGGCCAACAAAATTACAACTTCAGAGCTGGAAACCACTCCTCCAGTGCCAGACAGGCAGCACAATGCTCACCAGTCCCACTGGTAGGCAGTAGGACTTCCCTCTGCCACAGCAAGGTCTGGATAGCTCTGAGCACAGAAAATAAAGTCCTGAGACAAGCAAGGCCTGGGATATGGGCTGGCTAGAAAAGGTGGGAAACGAGCAAACTAGATAGAATATATATATATATTTTTTTGAAACAGGCTAAACAATGCAATAATACAGTAAATAAACACAGAAAAGTCTAACACACTTGAGTGTGTAGTCCTAAACAGTAAATGCAATTAAAACTCTATAAAATTAGCAATTTAAAACTTTTTAAATTAAACAAGGCAAGTGCACAACTGAAAATATTATTGAAAAAAAAAGCGATTTAAGTGGCAGTAATACAACAGAATAAGTAGCTAGTCTACATATACAGAGAAGTCTATATATACAGAAAAGCAGCTAAAACACACAAATACTTCAGATGCAGTGCAACCTAGAGCACTTGAGTTGTAGCAATATTAAGGCAATTACAGTTATAATAAATGCTCTAAAATATACTCTATATTTCCAAAATGTTTGAGAAGCACAGTCAGAACATAAGGTAATTCAGGCAAAAATCATGTATATTAACATGTTCAGACAGCCTTATACTGTTTTCGGCTTGAATTACAAGTATTATTTTGCAGCTCAGGTTTTGGTGTATTGTCACATTTCCTGAGAGGCTAAGAAGCTTTGGAAATGATTTATAGTGTACCTCTTCATAAGTAAATTTGGTGTCAGTACAGTGATGGGGTGTTGTGATTGTGTGGTGTGGAGATGAGAATGTTTTATGAGTACTGGCAATCAGGTACGTGTCACTTCACCTAAAACCCATTTCACCTAAACTCATTTCACTGAGCCGAAATCACCTAAAGTTCATTTCACCTAAAACTCATTTCACTGACAAGTAGTACAATAAGGCAAGTCAAAGGTATATGTCCTTTTCCCCACTGTAGTGCGATCCTGGAGTTAATACATATATATATATATATATATATATATATATATATATATATATATATATATATTTAAGGGAGGTGTGGGGGCAGACATTGGGGGTTGTGGTGGGCATAGCCCCCCACTTATTTTGGTTTCATGCTGTCTGGTTTTGTTTTACATTATTTGGTAAAAGACAACTAGGGGGGGCTACACCCCCCACTCCCCCCAATGTGGGGAGCTGCACCCCCACATTCCCCTTAATATATATACTAACTACAGGATCACACTGCAGTGGGGAAAAGGACATATTTGTCTTGCTTTATTGTACTACTTCTCAGTGAAATTAATTTTAGGTGAAATTAACTTTAGGTAATTTGGTCTCAGTGAAATGAGTTTAGGTGAAATGTTTTTAGGTGAAGTGACACGTACCTTGGCAATCAAAGTATATGACAGATGTGAGACGGTTCTTCCAGATGAAATATTATACTATCACATGTGGAATCATTGTTTGGTAGCAATAAATGTCTATTTGTGATCATAAACCAATTCTAAAACTGCCTCACAACACCTAAAGCTGGAAGGTTGGCAACAGAAGGGGTGCAGATAGCCTATGATCCCACTGTGTCTAGTAAGTTGATTCTGTAAGTTGATATAATTTGATACAGAGTAATAGGATGGTTAGTATATTAGGTTGAGATTTCATTTTATCTGATGAAGTTGATGACGAAAACGTGATTCCACATTGTAAACGTTATTCTTGTGTTGGGTCTTACATTAAAGCTGTTTGTGTCATTCCAACTGGATTTGAGGTGCTTTTTTGCTGGTTTAATGGTTAGTATATTGCAAAAGTAGATTAAATAACTGCTAGGTATTATGTTTTCAAAATAAAAAAATAATTAATATAGCAACTAACAGTAGAAAGAGACATATAAATTTATGAAAGATAATGGTAGACTAGAGAAGTCTGATAAAGTTAGACAGTCCATTTCTATGTATTTTGTTGACTTTAAATACAGCTATCTTTCTCAGGCACTCTCCCCTCTTGTTATTACCATCAGTCTGCAATGTCTAATGCTTGCCTTGGAAATCACCATTACTTATCCACTACTGCAATGGCTCTGAATATGAGTGAGGCACCCTCAACTCTTTGAAAATAACAGCTTTTGCACTCTCACTGTTGTGCACTATGCAGTCGGTTTATAATATGAGGCTTTGCCAATGGGTTTTCAGTATTCATTTTCTAGAAAAACTGTTCCTTCTTCTCATTCTTACATTCCTCATAAGCTATAACTCCTTAATATTACTATCACATAATACTTTTCTCTATTGTAAATATGTAAATATATAAATTTAATTTCTAATTCATCTTACTGTAAAAGTAAACCATCAGCTTCTGCTCCAATCAGTTAACTGTACCTACTCAACTTTCTCTTCTTTACCTGCTTCTTATATATCTTTCTAGAGTCTATTCATTTCTCAACCCATACTTCCCTTTCATCTTCTAGATCACTGTACTTTTTTTTCATCTTCTGACTTCAATTTATCCCCTGTACAATCTTTTCTGTACAGGTACTTAAGAAATGTATGTTACTTTAAATGGTTTTCGATGCTGGACACAGAAGACCTCTGGATCTGTGGAAAAGGAACATAAAAGGAACAAAAAGAAAACAGTGAATGGAAATAATACAGAAATACATAAAAAATACATAAAAAAAGAGAGGGAGGAGAGGAGAAGAGACACAAAATGGAGACAATACAATGGACTGATAATTTTGTGTTACAGAAATTTTTTTTATTTTATTAACAGTACTTAGTAAGCATCTAGTAAGCAGATATACTGCACAAAATGGTGCTACATTTTACACTGACTAATAATGCTGCCAAATGGAACTACTGTTATCTGTGCTGCAAAGGTTCCTTATTGGTAGTGCAATATTTCTGCGCTTCTATTCTGATTACCTTTTATACGTCAATGGATTAAAATTGACACACTGCCTACCTTTTATTTGCTACATAATGGAGCACAGAATGCCTAGCTGCCTCCTTTATTATGATTTAATAGAAAGTAATATTTTTTTCATGCTCAGGAGCACCTTCAGTTAACCTTTTCAGCATTCACTAAGTGCTCCTTATTGTAGGAAATTTCTTCCTTACCATGTATACTTATTTACCTGTGATATAGCTGTGTGTTAAGCAGTGGAATACTTTTTTTATCTGTGACATGCTTTTTTTTCCTAAGAGATGTGATACAATGATGCATTTATTAAATAAGCAACACAAACGCCTTATTAGACAATGCAAAGTAGCACAAGTAATGATTGATCTGTTTATTCACTAACATTTTTTCATTTCCATTTCCAAATTCTCCATTTTCTTTTCTACAAGAAATGTTACAGGCTCTAATAAACTCCTGTGATTTGACATACTGTAAGGTGCCAGACTGTCTCCTTGGGGGTGGGGGGTTAAGGTTTACCTACTGCTGCATTGCTCTTTATGGCAAGTGTACATTTTGTAACCGGTTGCCAAGTTTAACATGAAGCTATTTGCATTAGGAGTATAATCTGCAGTATGCTTTGCAGAGCTCAACTTTATTTTCCTGATTTAATAACTTTAAAACTACTTATAAGGTAGAGAATTCATACTTTATGCAGAAATTATATGAGCAGTTCAACATGCAAGAACTTCCATGCAGGTCATTCATTTGTTGACTTCTCCCCTATATATATGTGTGTGTATGTATGTATATGTATGTATAGGTATATACATATATACAAACATAACTTATGCCTATTTGGCTTGCTGTTGTGTTTTTTTTTCTTTGCTGTTTTGCTTTTGATAACTGAAATTCCTTTTTTTCCATTGGAATGTGCTGTTTTCTTTTGAGACATTGTTGTATTGACTGTAACATGCACCTTCACTTCATGTGTCTCCGAGAACGTTGATTTGTCATATCTATATCTTATCTCTCTCTCTCTTTCTCTCTCTCTCTCTCTATATATATATATATATATAATATATATGAATGCATATATATATTTATGTGTATGTGTATGTCTATATATATATATATATATATATATATATATATATATACACATATGAGAACAGACAGAGAAGTTGTATCTACACACACAAACACATACACAAACACACACACGTATACACACATTTATATATCATACACACATGTATATGTATGCGCGCGTGTGTGTGTGTGTGTGTGTGTGTGTGTGTGTGTGTGTGTGTGTGTGTGTGTGTGTGTGTACACATTTGCTTGCAGTACTTCTGAATGCATACATATAACAATATGGTTAGACTCACATATTAGTACCCTAGCAAAATAAAGAGAAAAAGGAAAATACTTACTTTTGAACTCTGGCCTTCTCTGCTGAACCTGCAGTACCTGCCAGGCCAGCTGGTCCTCCCTTCTCCTCTGCAGATCATCATACTTGTGCCAACACTGTTGCCCAGAGCAGAAGATCTCTGTTAGGGATGACTCCTGCTAGATGTCCACTTTCTTCCACCCTGTGCTGTCTGCTGCTTGTATTTGCTTCTGGAGTTATGACTCCTGCTCCAGGTAGAAAATGATCTTGGCTCCCTTCTCAGACCTGTCTGGAGTTGATCCAAGGTATTTGCAGCTACCATCTCAGGCTATGCCAATGCAATTCTAAAGTATGTAAGTGCAGGATTGGGGACATACCTCTCAACTGTACAAATTTTCACAGAATGTCCAGATTTGTGCATCATATTTTTGGTCCATTTTTCATAAACTTGTGGTTTTATGGCAAATTAGTGCAAATCATTACAAACTTAAGTCAAAAAATAATCACAGACATTTGAGTTTCAGACTTCATACCCTCTAGAAAATTTAGGCTAATGCAAAATCTGTTATTCTATTAATTTTCTAAGTTTGTAAGAGCAATAGTTTAAAATTGTCCCTATTATTGGGTCTTTGTCCCACTTTTATTTATGGCTTTGTCCAGATTTTTTGTTCTAAGAGGTTGAGAGGTATGACTGGGGATAAGACGGTATGAACTGCAGCCTTTGAGGTGTGACATCAGCATGGTCAGGCCATACAGCCATATAGGTGTAGTACCTATGGAAATAGCACTGTTAAGGCTGGTTTACTCACTGCACTAAAGCAGTCATGTGGACTTCCACATGTGCTTTTCAGAGATATAGCTTCTTTTGCTATGTGAAGCAGTCCAACAATTGGACACATCTTTCACTGGTTACTTTAATATGGACATGAATGTATTACCAAGGCTGCCAAAATGTCATTATGGTGTTAACGTGAGAAGTTATGACAGCATGGCCTTAAAAGTTGTGCTGCTTATAATATTTTATGATGCAGTAATTGTTAATGCTGGTAAACCATATCATTAATAGAGTTTTCATTTCTGTTTTGTCCTCATTGATGTAAGTGACTGGTAATAAGCAGCAAGGTGTGGTATGATTTGATGGATACAGCGGGATTAAGGTACAGTACACTTGTACTTAACTGTTAACACACTGGATAGATTTCCCAAAGGTATAGCATGCTTAACTCTGGGTGAGAAATGCTAAACGCAGGTGCATACTCCCACACTCAGTACCCATAAAGGCAGCTTATCAATGAAAGGCTGAATGTAGTGCCTCTGGGGGAGATAACACCAAAATGTAATGCTATAATTCATAGATCTCAGTTTGGCCGACCTTCATTTGCATAAGAATTGTGTAAATGAGACACATTTCATGCTAACAGCCTTACAGCAGCCATTTTTAATTACATTCAACTAACATTGTTGATAACTGATTTGGGAGATTACAAAATAGATAAAAGCAATGTAACAAATATTTTCACTTGTAAGTTAATGGGAAATTAGGTGTATTCGATTTATTTAGAAATATTAGAGTAAGAATGATATATTTTTTATGGTAAGGTAAGTAGATCTACTGTTTCTGTATATTGATGTGACTGACAGGAGTGGGCTACTGTTAGGCATCATTTTTACACAGATGTGAAAGGCTTATCATTGCTAATGTTTACAGAAATTTTAGGGGGAGACAATATTGCCCTCATCTCTTGCAAAAAAAAAAAAAAAACACTTCACTGTAATTAGCCAAGTGCTGCATTGTTATAGCGATAATCTTATTACAGTTAGATCCAAGCCCCACCATCTCCTCCATTGAAGAGAAAAAAAAAGAAAAAGAAAAAAAGTCTGTTCCTTCTACTGACACATCAGCCAGGTGACCGCATGCACAACACCCCCCCCCCATTCCAGACATTCAGGGGACGTCCCACTTGTGTGCCCTGCCCCTGACTCTCCTTCCACACATTTTATTAACAAAAAAAAAATCTTCCTTTAAACTGTATCAAACTGTACCAAACTGCTTGTTACCAATATAATTGTTACAGTTGCTACAGTTTATTCCCTGCCTGCATGGTGTGCTACGGTGCTCATGTTTTAGTTTAAAAAATCTCAGTTTTGACTCCAAATGCAATACCAGTTTTTAAAAGCCAGTATTGCCTTACAGATCTGGATCAGCTAACCAACCTCCAACACTTTGCTCCTCTTGCTCCACCCTAGCTATGCTACAGATTAAGGTTCCCTTATTCTAGTACTAAACATTTGTTACAATCCAGTTAATTGATATGTGGAAGTTAGCTTTACTTTATTGACTTATTGATGTTATCTGCTGATATAACATTGCACCAGACTTAGGTGTCATTATGTTAATACTAGTTTGCTTTTGCATTGAACTCAGATGTAAGGACTGGAAATCTTAGTCATACATTCAGTTTGGTTGATGTTTTCACTACTGTGTTGCTGGATTGATGTATAGATTTCCTTGTGTAACTCAGGTTTCACTGGGAACATAAATATTTTTCTCAAATTAAAACATGATGCAGCAGCAGGGATGCAAGCAGAAAAGGGACAACTTCAACCCTAAAGAGAGCTGAATCCTCATGGAGGCTGTCAGTGCATATGACAAACACTTCTTTGACAAAACGGGACCAAAGCAAGCTGAAAGAGCCAAGACATGGAAACCAATTGGTTTTGGATATAATTACTGTGGGGGGAGGGGGTACAATGCATTAACACAGAGCAGAAAGAGGGCCAATTACATGGTGAGATGTGCCATATTAAAGGCTAATCAGAACGCAGTTGCCAGTAGCAGTACTAATGTGGACCCTCCCTAAGAGTGACCCCTTTAATATCTATGAGAAGTACCTTGTCTTCATAAAGTGAGATGACTGCAACCTGGATGAGGATGCCACAGGAATAATCAGAGTATTTATTGACCTCATTAGCAGCCGCACACACCCAATCTGGAAGGCTATTCATTCCTGATGACAAAATCACATACTTGAAAATAGTATGTACACATATCACATGACATTTGTTATCAACAGGTACCCCCTCCTGATCTGTCATGTAGGAAAATGGGCAGAGTTTGCATGGTAAGTGTCCTCATCACCAACTTGTAGATAAGTCAGTACTGTGGTCCAAGGCCTAAGTAATTATGTCATCACTTCATCTTTCATGGGGTCAGAGGCAAAAACTAGCAGTTTCGCTGTGCCAGTACAGCAGACAGATGTTGACAGCAGAATGGTTGTTAACAATGATGATATAATTGTCATACATATGACAAAACCTGAGAACAGTGGCACACAGTCAGCAAGTGTACTGGCAGAATCAAATACTCCATGGTAGGTGCATAACTCCACAGGCAGTGACACAGGCTCACAGAGTCAAGTAGCAGATGACATTACATTGCAGGAGGTACAGGGTGGGACTCCATGTAGCTCAACACCAGTGTTTGTTCAATCTCAGTGACACCTTCAGTAAGATGGTACCTTCTCAGAGTAGCAGTGTCCACTGTAATGACTGTGCAAAGGGGTGCCAAGTGAAGGCACATATCACAGATAACTCCAGACATATGGAAAGTCTTGGCTGCCCAGTAGAAGGTGTACTAGGACATCATTCAGGTGCAGTCCACTGCTACAGACAGTCAGTTTGAGATGGTCACAGTATTGCAGGGTAGGATTTCTGCCAGTAAATAGGAATGGTAGAACAGATGAATAATGCCTGGTAGACAGCAAAGATAGTGTCATGATCACTTTACTATACTAAGAGCCCCAAGCCGCTGAGCGACCCTGGCCCAAGCGTCTTTAGCCATCTACTCTGCTCAATAAGCTCCCACATCCTGCCCTTAGAAACTGACTCCTCTGACCTGATGACTAAGGATCCACTCCAGCCTGCTGTTTCATCTTAGCATCTTCTATCCTGCTCCCCAAAAGTATTAAAAGGAAGCAAAAAATACCCTGCTCAATAAGCTCCACATCCTGTCCTTGGAAACTGACTCCTCTGACCTGATGACTAAGGATCCACTCCAGCCTGCTGTTTCATCTTAGCATCTTCTATCCTGCTCCCCAAAAGTATTAAAAGGAAACAAAAAGTATGTTGGTCTCCTACACAAGACAGTTTATTTCGGAATTGTGGCAACTACTTTGTGGTGACTAAAAGGTCACTTCTAAGTCAGAATAGCCAGCAGCCATACCCTTACAGCCTGAGTACCCTTCCTCCATATTAGCAAAGTACCTCTAACTACTAGACTCTTATAACGTATTCCCTGACCTGTCCTCTCCCTCATATAATCTGCGACTGTACTTCTGAGTTTGTCCACTAGGTGGCACCCTTACCCAGCCCTACCTCCTACTGAGCTTGCCAACTACTCTTTAACATAATCTATTTTCAATCCCTTGCCCAAGTTTTGTTTGTTAGCTCACTCCACCTCATCCTTTTAACTATTCCACTGCACCTAACAAAACACCCTTGTATCCTTCCCACCACTCTTTCCCCAACCTGATTACTCTCCTCTAACTTTACTTACCTTACATTTTGAGCTGTTCTCACTGATTGTTCTTCATAGGCTTCCTCCTTCTCCTGTCTCTACATGCTCTGCTCACCCTGCGGGCTTGCTACGCTCCCCTACCCTACCCCAAATCCCACCCACCCAGTGATCCTAGACTTATACGTCCTAACCACACCCTCTTCCCCATCCTACCAATCCCACAT
Organism: Protopterus annectens; assembly: GCF_019279795.1. Classification (NCBI taxonomy): domain Eukaryota; kingdom Metazoa; phylum Chordata; order Ceratodontiformes; family Protopteridae; genus Protopterus; species Protopterus annectens. Next base: position 447,727,161 of record NC_056745.1, read on the forward strand.
TCCCTCCACTTTAGATAATTGAATCGCACCCTTCTATCTACCTAACCATTCAAAAGTTCCCTCTACTCAGAGTTATTGACCATATCCAATACCTCTCTATATTGTCTTATTCTAGTCCTACCTCCTCTACATTATTCTATACCAAACTTAGCAACATGCCAACAGCTACTAATACTACTCTAACTAAGCTACTACTCATAGCCACACTCATACCTGCTCTAACCTCAGCCTATCTCCTTACCTCCTTTGAAAACCTGAATTATGTTCACTTTCACTACCCTCTAAAACAAAAAGCCATACAAACTCTTACTCTCTCCCATAATCATATAAACATCACATCTATACCTAGCTACCTACTAGCCAAGTATCACAGACTCGCACACATTAAATACATTAATTATACAGTAAGGAAATGTAAATATCAGATCAGTAATATGCATAATCCCATACTAAGACTAAAAACCTCTCCTTAAAAGATGGTGACATCCATCCTAACCCAGGCCCAGCCAGTGTCTCAACAATTTCATCTCACTGCCCCAATCCCACTATCCCACTCACCCCTACCAAACTCCCTAACTCACTCCTAATAGCACATCTCAATATCCGCAACATTAATAACAAAGTTGCCCCTCTGCATGCCCTCTTAGATGTTCACTCTTTTGACATCTTATGTCTGACAGAAACATGGTTAAAACCTGGAACTAAAGATAATGAAATCATCCCTCCAGGATATAATATATTGAGACAGGACTGCATAAAGCGTAAGGCAGGGGGCGTAGCAATCCTATTTAAAGATGGGCTACAAATCACCTCTTTACCTTATAACCCACCACATGATAATAATGAAGAAGTCCTTATTTCCAGACTTTCAACTCAAACCTAGTAAATCCCTATGCATCATCTGTATCTACCTACCTCCTGGTAATAATACCAATACAATAGAGGATATCCTAAGCTCAGTGTCATCAACTTACCCACAAGAAACAATAATACTAGGGGACTTTAATATTGACTGGAAATGTGTCAATACTGAAACTCCCACTTCCCATATTAACCATGGATTCTCCAAACCATCAACTCCACAACCAGAATTAACAAACCAAACAAAAAAGAGAGAACCTTAGATTGGATTCTTATTAATAAACATCACCAAACTTATAAGGTAGGAACCTTACCTGATGATGTTAGTGATCACTCATTGACCTACATTATCAGGCAAAAGAATGATATTTCCAACCCCCCACATATATAGGATTTCACGGTCCAACAAACACTTTAACCCACTTCTATTCCAAAGTGAGCTCAGTGCTTGTGACTGGAACCCTCTAAAAATGCTCCCACTTGAAGAAGCTGTTAAATATTTTAACTCTAAATTCTTAACTATCCTGGGCCACCACACTCCTAAACATTCTATTAGAATCAAGTCCAAACCATCCCCTTGGCTCTCAAAAGAAACCAAACAAAAAATCCTGCTCAGAAACAAAACTTGGTCTAGGTGGCGTGCAACCAAAATATTTCAGATCAGCAAACATTTAGACTGATGAGAAATACAACAAAAAAGCCATACTCACAGACAAAAAGAATTTTTATTGTAAACTACAGCAAACCCACCAAAATAATCCACAAAGGTTCTGGGCTAGTATCAATAGACTTCTTCACCCAGGGCACTCCAGTACACCAACCCCTCTAGGGGCCAATCATAATACTCCCCATCAAACTGCCAATGCCTTCAAAACCTTCTTCACAGAGGCCATACAATCTCTAGCAAGTCAGCTTTCCCCAGATAGCTCAAGCCTTCCTACCTCCATTCCAAGCTCTCTCCCTACATTCCGACTGCAACCCATCTCTACCATCTTCATCTATAAACTTATCCAAAAACTTAAGCCTTGTACTCCTTCTGCTGACTGGTTACCATCTAAATATCTGCATAAATCAGTCATAGCAGTAGCCTATCCTATATCTATCCTTATAAACAGAACCAGTAATGAGGGAACTATCCCAGACATCTGGAAAATCTCACACATTATCCCCCTACATAAAGGAAGTAACTCAAATGAATATTCTAACTATCGGCCTATAAGCCCTTCTATCACCCTTAGCAAAAGTCATGGAAAAAATTATTCATCATCAGCTACTAGACCATTTAATTCAACACAACATACTAGCTAATAGCCAACATGGCTTTAGGCCAGTCCATAGCACCACTACTGCCCTCTTATCCTTCACCGATTCCGTTAATAGAAACCGTAATAATAATATCCTCTCATCTGCACTCTTCATTGATCTCTCGAAAGCTTTGGATATGGTAAACCACCCTCTGCTAATAAATATTCTTAAATCCCATTCCCTTGATACTCAGGCTGTTCAATGGTTCAATTCCTACCTCAGCAATAGGCAGCAGGCAGTGCTCTGGGAGAACAATCTTTCATCCCACTTGCCAGTCACCCTGGGAGTCCCTCAAGGCTCCATTTTAGGACGTCTCCTCATCTCACTTTTCATCATTGACCTATACATAGCAATTCACAAATACGGATGATGCAGAAAAATCCAATAAACCAAAAGTCAAGCACCATGGATCCAACAGATAGGCTAACTGACTTTATTGAATAAAATTCAATGAAATAAAATTCCACAATGTGAGCAAGTCACGAAGTTAAACTGTTCCACAGAAACACATCATCAGATGATGAAGATGATGACAAAAATGACTTGGACAGTGTGTACGTTAATGTGTTTCTGTGGAACAGTTTAACTTCATGTCTTGCTCGCATTGTGGAATTTTATTTCATTGAATTTTATTCAATAAAGTCAATTAGCCTATCTGTTGGATCCACGGTGCTTGACTTTTGGTTTATACATAGCAATTCCTCAAGCCACCTGTATACAATATGCAGATGGCTCTACGCTCATATGTTCAGCCAACTCCTCATCCGAACTGCAATCTCTGACTCAGAAGGTATTTAACACAATGGAGACGGTTCTTAAAACATTGTCTCCTCTTGAATCCCAAAAACTAAGATCCTCCTCTTTACTCCTACCAGCAAATCCTCCCCTATAGAATTCTCAGTCATCTCTAACAACGGCACCCTCATACCCCCTGACTCTACCACCAAACTCTTAGGAATTACAATAGATAATAGATAATAACCTTAACTTTGATAGCCATATTAGCAACACTATAAAAACGGTAAACAGAAAAATGGGCTCCCTATACAGGATCAAATCTTTCCTAACTCCAACAGCTAGAATCACAATTGCCCACTCCCACCTAATCTCAACTCTTCTTTATGCCTCACCCATATATACTAACCTGAAAAAATAATCTTCTCAAACTAGCCAACTCCTACAATAACATTGCCAGATTTGCCACTAGGAATACCTTCAGAACCCACCACTGTCAGAATCTACAGCAGCTAGGTTGGCTCAAACTTCAAAACCAACTGCAACTTTCCCAATTTACCATTGCTCATAAGATCCTTAATCAACCTAATAAAACTCCTGTACTTTCAAACCTCATAATCCCCTACAAAAATCTCAATACTTTATGCTCTTCAAACAAACTTCGAGTTAGCATAATCAAGTCCAACAACTTGGCAGGGGATTATCTATTCTCAAACACTGCAGGAAAAAACTGGAACCTACTACCTAGTGAACTAACTTCACTTCCTTCCCTACCCCTCTTTAAACAAAATCTCAAAAGACACCTCAAAACACATTGGTTATGCCCCTGCAGCAACCCTGACTAATCTTCTGTCTTCATTACTAATATCTCCATGATCCTACTTGTATGCTAACTTAGTACTGCTTGCTATTTCAGAAAGCGTACTGTAATCTAGGATACTTAAATTAACTACATTTTGTGAACATCATGTACTATTTACTGTAAATTATCTCCTGTATATTATTCTTAAATGTATTGTTTTATCCTGTATACCAATATTATTGTAATCTTTTCTTCCTGTTACTACTGCTTTGCTGTTTTTGTAACCCTTTATTATTTTGCTTATTGTTAAGACTGTTTTTTTTATTTACTGCTTTGTGTTACTTTTGGAGCTTTTTTCCTGAAAATGGACATATATCTAGTTAGACTAGCCTGGTCAACAAATGTAAAATAAATAAATAAAAATAAAATCATGCTAATGGGCAGCATAGTGGCACACACACCTGCCATCTCCACTTTCAAGTGCACGCTAGGCAGGACCTACCAGATTCAAGTTGAAAACACTTGTGGACAAGGACAAGGATGGGACACCATCTGGACATTTATGGGCAGAGTTTGCTGCACACCACATGATTCTTGGGAAAGTACTGGAAAAGCTGAGGGTCTGTAACACACAAAAAGGCATGCAGGCTTTGTCAGTTTTCATCTATACATTACAGAACCTCTCACTCATGGTCTCTCTTATGCAGTATTATGAGGTCAGTGTCTGTAGGATCACCTGTATCCAGTAGGTCATGTCACTGCAACAAGTCAGCATCAAGCTCACATGTTAGCACTTCCTCCTGATCACAGGCACCATCACCCACACTATCCTTAGGGGACATAATGCATGACACATTTCATCTATTATAAGTCTGGAAGCAGAATGATACTACTGAAAATAGCACCAACACTTAAAAGGGGGGGGGGGGTCTGCAGACTATGATGCTATAATGTAGAACAGCACTGAGGGTCTACTATACATAGGGGATGTATAATTACAGCAGTACAGTAAATCCTGCCAGCAACACTAACAGTATTTTCACTTCACTCTCAGTACTCTATGTTGGTCTCCATCAAAGAAAGAATTAATCTGATGTGTAGTACCTTACTAGAGAAAAAAAGAGTTATTTCTTATATATCTGAAAAACAGTAAACACAGCAGAACATAGCATAAGAAATATAATACAATTTTCCCTTCTGGTGGAAGTGAATACATCCTGTAAATTGCAAGGTGAAATACATGTTTACATATACTCAGTAAAAAGTATACAGTAAACTATTATATATATATATATATATATATATATATATATATATATATATATACTATAGTTTATAATATACTATACGAATATATAGTAAATAATATAGTAAATATACTAGTTACTAACTGAAAGCCTCCCTGTGCAGTTCTCATCTAATGAAAGTTCCTGTACAAGCAGTAGTACTGCTAAACACATCATCTGAATATTTAACTGCCAGGCCCTGAACTAAACACATACAACAATGCAGTCAATATTCTCATATTCAACATTTTCCTTCCTACTAATGCAGTTCAGTGCATATGTCAGTGAATAGTCAGACATGACATTGAATATATGTTGCCACATAGCAAAACAGATATATGAAACCAAAATCTCTGCTTAAGAAAGTAATTTATTTAAGGGTAAGAAAGATTGTCTGATGTACAGTGACAGTAGGCACTGGACTACACAGCATAGCCCAGATATAGCACTGTATGCATTAGTTATAGTATATATGTTTTTGTAATAAAGGTAACACTAACTTGAATGACACGGGCCATACCTGTGGATTAGATGCCAGCTGTTTGTCTGCACAGCCACGTACCATGCATGAGCCTGCCACATGGGGTTCTGTGCTGTAGCAGCTGACTGGCCCCTAACATTATCGCCAGTGGTGAAAGGATCTATAGTGGCCACTGCACTGCATCTGCAGAATTCAAGATGTGGTAAATGTAAACACCATACATGCAGTAGCAGGGTCATGCTGAAGAGTACCCCAAGATTCATCCAGCCTATGGAAATAGTCTTTCAGCAGGCCACTTGCTCAATGATAATCCATGTCTGGGACAGGGTGATATTGTATCTTTCAGCAGCAGCTTCCTTAGGGTTATGAACTGGTGCCATCAACCATGGCTCAAGTGGGTACCCTGCATCACCTGGAAAAGACAAGAAAAACAGGGGGAAGAGGATTTGGTACTAAACAGTACATTTTTAAAACTGTACTTACTGACATATTAGGTAAAATGTTCACCTACCAACAAGGTGACCAAGGGCATCCTACTATATAGAAGAGGTGGGAGAGTGAGCTTGTATGACAGATTTGAGAAACATGTGCACTGCCAGGATATTGGGCAACTTATTGGTCAGGCAGCCCATGCATTACACACTACCTGACAGTTGATGGAATGGTAGCACTTCCTATTTCAGTACCAACCCCCCCCCCCCGTGGGCCCAGTGGGGCCATAATGGCAACATGGGTGCAGTCTATCACACCAAGTACCTCAGAGAGATGTGTCATCCCTTAGAAGGCCTGCATGTTCTGTTTTGGTCCTGCTGTGACACTGGCAGATAAACATACTGATCTACACATGCAGTAAGTATGTTGAGGAATTGCTGAAGTATCCTCAAAGCAAATGCATGGGAAGTACCCAGCATGTCCCCAGTCTGTCTCTGGAAGGTCAATGTAACATGCATAGTGAGGGTTATGCACATCTTAATAGCCACAGGTATAAGAAGGCCATGCATCCCCATTTTCCTTTTGTGGGCCATACAATCTCACTAAAACCCTTACAATATCCCTCTGCACTCTAAATCTAGCCAGAACTTTTGATCAACAAATTTATAATGAGTTAATATTTGTCTTTATCTATGCCTTGTTGACCAGTGAGCATCACTGGACACCTGTGGTTTTGGCTTGGCCAAGATAATCAACTCACACCAGGAAATACCTAGGCTGGCAGCTACAGCAAGCATCTTTGCCATTTGCAAAGTAGATAAAAAAGGAGCAGCTTCTCCTTTTATAATGCCTCTGTGCATGGTGTTCAAACTCTTAAAAAGTCTACAAATCGCAAACAGGCAGGAAAGCAATCATTTGCATAAGAAGTTACGAGTGTGTTGTCATTTTCATCTCATTCATTGTTAATGCGCATACGTTGCTTAGAAGTTGGCATGTCTAAAAGCTGTTGGCCTGTATGAATCTTGCCAAAGCTGCCTTTAGGCATGGCCTGGGCAGATTGCTTTTACTCCTAAGCACAATGACTATGAATAGCACCCTGAATATCATCCATTATATATAACAACATAACCTAGCACAGAAGAAATGTATTTTTCCAGTCACTGTCCTTAAGGAAGAACAAAGCAAAAAAAAAAAAAAAAAAGCAAAAACTAGTTGTAGAGTATCTGCATATGAATTACTAAAATGGACCATTGCGACAACTTCTTATGTAATATCCATGTCAAAGATTACTTTGCATTCTTATTAAAAATAAGAAAACAGGATTCAAGCGTGTATTGCTTGTTTAAACTGTGATTTATTGTTAAAACAAGAGCACCTTCTCCCTTGTCAGAACTTCATCAGATCATATTTGCCAACAAATGTATGAAGGAGTAAATTAAAAGTCATTATAAATAAAGTGTTTGTCTACCTTCTCCTAGGCTTTATTCAAAATTGTGCTAAAGCAATTTGTATATGACATTTTCTAAGTTTCAGACCAATCAGAGCAAATATTTACAGAGAATATTTCTTATTTTAAGTTAAGGAAATGAACAAAGATTTGCAGAGAATATTTCTGTTTTAAGCTTAGATGGCCTTTGTGAAGGATGTCTAATTCTCTGGAGTCCCTTCAGCAAAGCATTCCTGTCAAAACTCCATAATCTTTAATCAAAATTATATAACAAGTCATGCTGCAAAGTTTCTGCTTGCAAGCGTCTGATGTCAAGTCAATAAAATATCAGACTTATCGCATTTATATTAATCTTACATAAGGTCAGTTTAATTCACCAAAATACAAGTGAACAATTCAATCCATGAGCTGATAAACAAAGTGTCCCACAGCGGTACAAAAAAAGCCTGATTAAGTCAATGCATATTTCACTTTGTTTTTTCCTGAATGCTTTTTCAAGGTGAGAAAAGCATTCTAGACAGGTATAAGTAACATATGCAAGTTTAATAAAAGTAGTAATTATTTGCCGTTCCATTTAAGGAAGAGTTTTTTTTGCAACTCTAGTTGAATGGGATGTAGAGGATTGCCTTAGATACCTGACAGCCTAACCACAGCAGTTGGGAATGATATAAAATTATAAAGGATATGAGGTTTTGAATATAGAATATAAAATGAAAGCAGAATGATATACACATTAAGAAATTCAGGGTAAATTTGCTAATATGGTTGAATATGAATAAGTGAGTTACATTACTAGATTGGAGTTCATTTATAGGTGGAATCAATATGTATAGAAGTGTTAAAAGCAATTTTCAGTTTGACTAGCATGATTTGTTTAGTGGTGCATGATGAATTCCTTGGCAATGGAGCCATACTTTGAAATTAAACATGCTTGATTGTGATATGTCCTGTAAATAAGATTGTAGTTATAAATATAAAAAAATTTACACTGAAGATAACAAAGAATTTAGACTAAATTTAACTGGCTGACTTGCACATAAACTATGTAAGTGACAGCTGACCGAAATGTCATGTTTTGTGATTATTGGGCATGATTGAACAGCAAGAGTATTTTCAGGAGGAATTAGGGTGACCCTGTCCTGAGGGTGAACAAGTAGTGAGAAAATGATATATTAAACTGGGTGATTTGTTTACAAGTCAGAATAACTGGTAAGATGATTCTTAAGTATTTTAGCCTTTTTAGAGACCAGCTTTGTCATTTTTGCATTATATTCCTGAAAGATAAAAGAAGGATGCAAACTGCAGGATGCATACTGTTAAATCTGTGAAACTTGATGTAAATAGTTCCAACTCACTAATGAATAAAAGTAGCTGGTTTAAGTTTTTTTGCGCCTTCCATTAATTATATCAAGCAGTAAACCCGATAAATTTATCTGAAGAGAACAGGGTCAAAAGATGAGTAAGAATGGAAATGATGGCATGTTTGATGAGGATGAGGGATTTTTCCTTTGAGTGGGTGTGTAAGTCTGATCTAAGGTTGACTGAGACTTAAATGAGACATTGTTGCTGTTAAATATGGGAATGTCAGAGCCATATGATTGCAGACATGTAACTTATCATGTTGTAATAGCATGATACTTTACAGTATTATATTATGCAAAATGGGAATTGGCATAGAAAGACACGATTTGTATGTTTTCATTGGGAGTCAATGGTGGAAACTATAATGTAGGATCCAGCATTAAGGTGTTATATAGCAACAAGCCAGGTTTGGATTGCCTTTTAGCTGACTGAGGGCATAAAGAAAGATAGAAAAGAAGCACTAAACGTTGTCACAGTATACAAACAGAAATAATATTAATTCAAGGTTTGTGAATCCAGTTCAACTAGAGGATCATGCCTTAATATAAAATTTTTAGCTGAAGTGGACCTGTTTTGGTATGTAGCTGCCTGCAATAATGTGGATTGTGAAAGTATGGCACATAATTAACGTGACTGACTTAAAGAAACATGGGGCAATACTGAGTTTCCTGAACAATAAAGTGCTACCTTTGTTATACAACGAGAGAAAGTTTTAAAGAGAATAAAAGAGGATATCTAGAGTATAATGCTGTTATAATCTCAAGTACTAGAACTTATTATATAGACATCTGTATTTCATAAAATGCAAGGGTCTAAGAAATATTACCAATAGATTTGGAGTTCCTTTGGAAGAACAATGTGGTTTAATGATTAAGGTTAAAGGACTGACTCCATTTCAATGTTATTATTACTGAATGAATGCTTATAATTGTAGCTGGTTTTAATTAAGATCATGTCATCTGCAGTGCAGCATAAGAAGGGTACTATGCTATTGAATGTGCCATCCTTTTGGTTGAGACTAAACCAAAGTGCCATTTGCTTGAGTTAGCGGTAGCTCAGGTGGATGCAAAGCACTCATAGTACTTACTGGGAAGGATTTCATAAAGTTTGTGGAATCCATTGAAGTGTGTCGAGTTTCACACAATAATTGTGGCTAACTAAGTAAAGTAAGATATATATCTGCATTACCAATGCACATCTATAGAAATTATAGAAGCACAATGGAACTTACGGTAACAGGTAAAAAGTATTAAAGGAAGAGAAAAGTGTACTAGATTGTCTGAAAAGTGACAAATATCAGCAAACAATTTACAGATATCATCATAATTCATAGATGGACATATATATATATATAAATACACCTATCAGAATTTGCAGAATGTGACACAATCTGCAAAATTAAAAAAAATGTATTACATAAGGTGAAGCACAGTCACTGCCACTTTGCCATGGCTAGCAGTAGTTAACAATGGGTGCAGGACATATATGGAGAACACAAGTAATGCACAAACCCAAGGAAATAGTGTGATGGAAAAGCAGATGTAGGGTGAAGGTGAAAAAGAGGGACACACAAGAGGTATGACGGAATAGGAAGGTCAGACAGAAATGGGCATGGGCAAGTTTTTTTGGGGGCGGGGATAGGCCCCATTCTTTGCTTTTTGGAGAAAAGTAGGAATGGGAAAGGCACAGAAAGAGGAAAAGGGCAAACAGCAGGTATAAAAATATAACAAATTTCACAAGACATGACAAACAAAGGTTAGAATTACACATAAATGAGAGGTAAGGTACATAGACAGCTCATATACAGACTGTGCAACACAGTTGGAGGAAATGGAAAACAACAACACATTAATAATCACGCATACAAGAATTTAGTAAGTTAAGTGCTTGCATCCTTAGTGTAACAGACTTCTGCAAAACACCCTAGTGACCAAATACAAGCCATTTTATAATTTATGCTTACATCACATGACTTGATCAGCTGACAAAAATGTCTTTCAAAAAATACATAGAACATTAAAATGAAAATAATCTACACAAAATACAATAATAAATAGGGAAATATTTCAATATTTCCTATCCTTTCTATTCTTTAAAGAAAACATTTAATATTAATAGAATAATTCAAGCCAGGGTGTTTATCAGTTCATAATTTTAATTGTCAAAAAGCTTGTCTTGCTCAAGTTTATTCTTCAAGTATCCCCCTCTTGCATCCAAAAATAAAAATGTTTCTATTCCGGATATTCAGAAACATGCCTAAATAAAGCATTATTGTCGTCTATAAATTTGATATCATAGACATATTCTAAAATTCTCTTTTAGGTTCATAGGTTGGTACTAGGCTATCTGCCCTAGGGCCTGTACAAGCCTAGCCATAACAATTCCCTGGCTATTTCTTCCCACAGTATTTACTTCCCTGGACCCATGTTTAGCAGGGTAACTGGTGTGAACCCCGGGCTGAATTTCCTATAGTCTATCCAAGCAAGGCTATTGGAGTGGCCTGTACAGTGTCACCGAACAGATATGCAAGTACTATAAGAGCTTAAATATGTCTCACAAATATCAGTCACAAAGACAGGTTTAAATATATTTAATAATAAATAAGAGAACAAGACAATACTCAGTAAACCAATGCAATTATTTCAGAGTTCAAAATCACAGGAAGTATTTAAAACAATAATGCAGGACAATCTCAAATAAATACAGAAAACATCTAAACTAATCTTTACTATATTCTTAACTGTATCTAAAAGAGTTTATATGCCATAAAAAACTTACTTACAGAGCAAGACAAGTGCAGATGGTGATGATGAGCGGATGTTTACAGGTCAAAGACCAAATACAAAATGCCCAGTCTCTCTCTGGAGAGTTCCTAAATTAATATCAAATATTACTGCTGGGTTAGCTTGGATGACATCATTTTTGTCACCTGGCTTCAGTTCCCAAGCTAAACAGAAACTAATAGAATTTAACATCTCTGTGTGAGAAATACATATCTCTCAGATGTTTGCAGATCTTGCAAGTCATAAAACAATAAAGCACTTTACATTTTAAACATAGTAATTACTTCTCTTTCAAGACAATAGAAAGACTTCTAGCTCTAGACACTGTGTCTGCTACACTGAAACTGAGAGAGAAATTTTATAGGACAAATGTAAAGCAATTCAATTTCAACGTATTTTCTTGAAGTTTTGCAGGTTAACCCTTTATGTTCCAGTTTCTACTATTAAAACATACATTTGCAGAGGTATATAGTTTATATGCATTTCTGTTCTAAGTCAGCAGGGCATGCTGTGGTTACATTTTAGCTCGGTGCATAACATTCATCTCTGTATAAATCATATCAATATTCACAAATGACATAGAATTATTTACAAAATTCCAGATAGCTGGACTGGCAATAATTCCCTATATCACACCTCTATTCTTAAATAAACTAATAATATAATGAATTTCCTACAAAATATTTTTTCATCAGTAATCAGTCTAGATGCATGAATAAACTGACCTTTTGGAATGTTATCCTTCACAAAACTAGGATCCATACTAGAATAAAATACATGATTATTCACAACTGTATCTTTCCTATATAATGTGTAATTATTTTTTTTATTCTCCAAGTCTAAAAAAACTTCCACATCTGAAAATGCAACTTTCTGACCAATCACCCAAGATGAATTTTAAAAACATAAAACTATTGCTCAACTTTTCTAAAAATTCAAAACCGTCGTACTTAGATCACTAGATATAAAAAATAAATAAATCATCTCCACATCTAGTATAATACACAACTGTTATAACCTTCAACACTTACAAGTATCTTGTTCTCCCACCAACTCATAACAAGGTTGGTATAACAGAGTGCAATGGCAAATCCCATTGCTATCCCTTTAATTTGATAGTAATATTTTTGACTAAATATAAAAAAAGTGTTATACAATACAATATCCATAAGTAAACATGGAGTATTAATATCATTATTAATCCATTGAGCAAACTCAGTCGATAATGCTATTAAAAAATCAACTTCTTCTTCTTGTGGTACAGATGTAAATAATGATTGTACATATATAGTATCAATTCTTTACTGGCACAAATGCCCTAAGATTATTCAAAAACACCCAGAATCTTTAGTAAAAGAATGAAGTTTTTGTACCACAGGATTTAAAAGATAATCTAATTAAATGCTGGATAGGATTTGTATGGCTCTTTGGTATACCAAATAATATACCTATCTTCAACTCTTTGTTAAAAATAAAATCATGCATTAATTCCTTACTGTACAAGTAATGCATCATCTTGACATCCCATTAGTAAAATATGTTTGTTGGAATATATTGTAAGAATAACAAGAGACTGTACACTTAAAAAGTACATGCAAATGAGATGAGCAAAGCAACATAGTTAATGAGTGATATCACAACATCATATGATTGGAATGGAATTTAAAAGCTTAGAACAACTGTACAATAACAAGCACAGTGACAACATGTGAGAGCTAGAAATAACTGTTCCTCAACAAATGAATTACTGTCACTACCTATGTTTTTTATTATATATATTTACCTGCACAGTTAAAGCAATGTAATGATGATCAGAAATATACTATGTAGCACTTCAAACATACCAGAAAAGCATGAGTGGTTTGTGGCACAACAACAGGAAATGGAATGGAATGTATCTAGTAAACAATCATAGTACAGTTGTACAGCACTGCAAGAAATGCAGAACTCAAGTATATACCAGTAAATGTCTGCCAACTGCATTAAGAACAAATGCGAAAATAAAGTAGTCTGAAATACAAACAATACACTTTTATTGCAGATAATGGTAAGCACTTTCGTTCAAAGCTGAACTACATCAGACCATCCTCTTTACATCACTATGATGTTTAAATAAGCCAATAATTAATATAAATTAAAAAAAATCGGTGTTTAACCCTTTCTTATTAAAAACAATTTTAAAATTTTCTTTGTCATTCAGACATTGGAACTTACAAGCATCCAATCTGATTTGCTAGCAGTATTCCTTCCAATCTAATAAATCTTCCGCTTCAAAATTAAATTCATAATTCTTGGCATAACCTATCACACAGAAAATAAAATAATTTCTACTAACATTAGTTTTAGTAACATCAAAATGATCCTTTAAAATATGCTTTGCTAAAGCATTGCCTGTATCCAGTTTCTCAACAGCATGCAAATGCTGATTAATCCTGGTGTTAAATTCTTTAATGGTTCGACCTATATAAAATGCATGCCAAATTAAAAATATACTAATATATACCACAAATTTGGATTTACAATTACATTTATTTTTCAGCCTGACATAAAAATTCCCACCTTTGACAAAAACTTGACAGCCTTCCTTAATAAACCTGCAATAATTTCAGGACTGACACTTGAACATTCCCCCACTTGAATATCCTCTATCACAATTGGGGTTCATAGAAAAAAGATCTTTAAGATTCCTTCCTTTTGTATTAACAAACATCAGAATTTTGCCAAAGACCCCTCTTAGCGCAGGAAAATTAATAAAGAATCTCCAATTATTTCTATTAAGTTCTCTGATCTTTTTTGATCTATAGAATTACTAAAAAAACAAGCAGTTGTATAATCCTCCTTTACCAGTTTGTTGGCCAAAATGCAAGAATCATCACTTAACGTACTTACAGGTCTCTATTCCATTTTCCTCTTAATATCAATTTCATCATACAATTTATCAACTAAAAATCTGGGATACCCCACTCCCTTCATATTTCTGTCTTAACAAATCACATTCCCTAATAAAAACTGCATTAAGAATGCTGAGACAGCAAACACTTATTCAATAATGAAATTGGCAGGCTATGCACAGCATAACAGCCATTACCATGCATACAAGTTTGTTACTACCTGCTGTTCAAATAACACTAGCCCTACAAGCAAAATAGATGTAAAGCTTTCACGTAAAAAAAATCAATATGGCAGTTAAACACAGATGTCTTTAATTTCAGTTGTCTCAATAAAAATCTCTTAAACTCAAGTTATACAAAAAATTATGTGATAATTCCTAAGACAACAATGAACTTAAATGTATGTACACATTAATTGTATTCAAAATAAATCAATGAGTATTGCACTTACCTTGCAGATGCATTGTAGAAAGTCTAACATAAATATTAGCATACCTGAGAATCCTAATAATGCTCATTTAAACTTGAAGCTTTAACTATGTTCAAAGTACTTATGGAGAAATAAAAGTTGACAATGATAACACATACCACTATCCCTGCACTGGTCCTTAAACCTGTGTATGCGCTCTATGCACCATGCACGATTTTGGGCACAGTCTTCAGCACCTGCAAACAGGGAAACAGGATGAATTACAGCAACAGAAGGATTGTTTCAGGTCAGTATATAATGACTGCTATATACAGCAACAAGCCAATAAAAATAGTGAGGATAAGATGTCATCCACCCTTGACATAAAATACAATAGCACATTTAGTCATTGCTGTGTTACTCTCAATATTGTCCAAACATGAGGATTAGTGTAAAAAATCAGGGATATTAATATTCAAACCTACAGCTGACACCTATGTTATCACTACAAATCTGAACCCTATCTGCTTAAGTAATCAATCTTGACTGTGATTGCATGGCTTGATGGAAGTTAAAAAACTTACATTGTAAGAATTACACAAAATAACATGTGAAGTTGTGTTTGTATATTATATGGCAAGTAAAAAAGTACAAAGGATGCCATGTGCTGTGGATTTGAAAACAAAACTAGGCAATCATTATATTGCTCACAGCAATATAACTTCAGAGTTACAACTCATAGTTTGCAATAATAATATGGTCTGCACTTAAAACACATAAATAGATATTAAAGGAATTACTGTTCAGCTGTGGGATTTAATACCTACACAAGTAATTTAGGTAGGAAGGCAGTCAATTAAACCAAGTAATGGATTATAACATAATGTTGTATAATTCTAACTGTATAAGTAACATATGCATGTATGTATTTCCCAGCACTTACACATACCTCATTATTAACAGAAGTATGATGTTTCTAGAAACTTTGCATATAATGAAGATATCATTTAAGGACTAAGGACTATAGGCATCAATGCATCATGTCCATGCCACATGTGTAAAAATCTATACTGCATAACTTACCAACCTAGTATAAATCTCCCATATCTGAAATGTCACACTGTAAAGATATGATCCAAAATAGGTTACACAAGATGTGAGCTTACACAGATTCATGAAACATTTACATGGTCTTATTGGTTGACCTTTGAGCTAACAGGCATCATCACACTTTTATTAGGTTCATAGGTTCATAGGTAAGTACTAGGCTATCTGCCCATGGGCATTTATAAGCCTAGCCACAGAGTGATGGCTTTCGCCTCCCCATTAGATTAGTAACCTGGGCTTCTGTCAACAGGGCTCCTGAAGTGATCCCAGGGTAGAACTTATGATTACCCATCCACTCATCAAGATTTCTCTTGAAGAGGGTCAGAGAGGGGCTCTGTTAAATATGGATTGGGATTCTATTCCAGAGTGAGGGGAGTCGCTGGGACAGGAATCTATCCCTCCAGCATGTCCTGTTTATTGTTGTACATAGGTTCAAGTCACTAGAACGAGTGGTTCTGAGGGATCTCGTTTTTTTGAAGTGAAGCAGGTCCATTAGTTCAGGGTTTGACATGGCCCTATAGGTCAGGCATAGGTCACCTCTGAGCAGACGGTAAGCGACTGAGAAGAGCTGGAGCTTTTTTAGTCGTGCTTCATAGAGTAATTGTTTAAGACCCTTAATCCTCTTAGTGAGGTACTTCTGTGGTCTTTCTAGTTGTTGCAGGTGTCTAGTGAGGTACATCCCAAATGGGGCATTGTGCTCTATTATGGGCCTAATGAGTGAGGAGTAAAGGGGCACAATCACCTCCTTGGATCTGGATGAGAACCCCTTCGTGATCAGGTGTGCCACATAGAAGGATTTCCTGACCATTTTGGCTATGTGGTTATCAAAGGAGAGCATGCTATCTACTTTGGTACCGAGGTCCCTAATTACTTCTTCTGTACTTAGTGGATTCCCATCTATGTGGTAGTTTGTAGGTACTTTGTTTTTCCCAAACGGGATTACTATGCATTTTTTGGCATTTAGCTTGAGGCCGTGACTTTGACACCAGGTGTTTGTCTCAGTGAGACCCTTTTGCAGGATGTCTGTGCCAGCTGGAGAGTCAATTATTGCACCCAATTTACAGTCATCTGTGAACTTGGTTAGCCACAGTCCCTCCTCCTTTGCCTGTACTTCAGAGAAATATATACCAAACAGGAGGGGTCCCAGGACTGAGCCCTGTGGGACTCCGCTTGTGACTGGTTTAGAGTCAGACATGGCGCCTGCCACTATTACCATGTGGGTTCTGTCTGAGAGCCAATTGGCAACCTATCTCGTGACATGGGGGTTGATATTTAAGCTGGTGAGTTTGTCTATGATTCCTGAGTGTGGGATGGTGTCAAATGCCTTAGTGAGGTCCAGATATGCTCTGTGGACCACCTTCCCTTTATCTATGGCCTTGGTGACTGTTTCGAAGAAGTTGACCAAATTCAGGAGGCAGGCTCTGCCTTTAACAAAGCCGAACTGGGTGGGGTCCAGTGTCTGGAAGTTCCCAATGTCCCTGTTAATGAGCTCCATGATAATGCGTTCCATGGCTTTGCAGATCAAGCTAGTCAAGCTTATAGGGCGATAGTTCCCAGGGTCAGTTGTGGCACCACCTTTGTGGAGTGGTACGACTGTTGCTGTATGCCATTCTTTGGGTACATAGCCTGTAGAGAGGCTGAGTTTGAATAGTGATTTGAGATGGGGGGGTTAGTTCATTTTGAAGCTCATGTAAGACACAACTTGGGATAGCATCTGTTCCCATTGATGCTGTGTTTTTGACCTTTGCAAGGGCTGTCTTTACTTGTGTGTCTGAGATATCTGGAGCGCCACATTCTTCTGGGATGGGTGCTAGCCCCTTTGGTGGAGGGGGTGTGAAGTTTGCACTGAGCTTGTCAGCCAGGATGTTGGCAATGTCGGTTGGTTCAGTGTATTTATGGCCATTATGCACTAGCTCGGAGCATATCTGAGAGTTTGCCCCTAGACTCTTGACATAGTTAAAGAAGGCCTTGTGGTTATCCTTAGAGTCATTGGCTATTTTTCTTTCGAAGTTGGCCTTGGATGATTTAATGAGGGAGAGCAGTTTTTTACTGATGTTAATCAGAGATGCCTTCTTATTTTGGGATTTTGTTCTATCTTGCAGGAGTTTCCTCCTTCTGTTGTAAAGTTTATTTATGGCCGAGGTCCACCAGACTGGCTTCCTCTTTTTTGAGGAGTTGGTCTTAGTTTTACTTGGGATGGCTCGGTCCATGCATTCTTGAAGGTGTTCATAGAATGCACTTGTAAAGGATTCTGCCATTGGGTCATCATTTTCCATTTGATTGGGAGCTTTGAAACTTCCCACCTCGGTCTTGAGGAGTGTGAAGTTGGCTTTAGAGAAGTTTTTTACCTTGATTTCCTTGACTGGGGGTCGGGATGTGGATGTCCAGTGTGATTAGTTTGTGATCTGATCTTACCAATGACGAGTTTACCTCAGGTGTGGAACATAGGTTCCCCATGTTGGTGATGACCAGGTCCAGTATGTTGTCATCTCTTGTGGGAGTGGTGACCAGCTGTTCAAGGGCGTTTGAGTTTATAAATGCAAGGAAGCATTGGGCTAGGGCATTTGAGTTTAAATAGTTTTCCCAGTCAATGTTTGGGTAGTTGAAGTCACCCAGTAGCATGGTGTTGGGTAGAATCTTCATACTTTCTAATGTTCTCAGGAATGCTGCGTGAGGGTCCTGAGACAAGGTGTGAGATCTGTAGCAAGCTATAAATTGAACAGTCAATTTACCCGCTGTCAATTGCACTTGGATGGTCTCAGATTCCGTGTGCTGTGCTACTAATCTGGAGGTGTGGGTGCTCTTGATGAATATGGAAACACCCCCCCCTTTTGTGTTCCGGTCCTGGTTTTGGGACCTAAAAGTATGGCAGGAGTTATAGCCTGTTAGTGCTGGGGTGCTCTCTGGAGCCTTGAACCAGGTTTCTGTCAATACACATACCTCATTTTCTTCCATACTAAGGAGAGCCTTGAGTGCGTACATTTTGAGGTTTAGACTTCTGCCATTGAGCAGCATTACCCTCGGTTTTTGTTTATTATTGTTGTCTATGGAGGCAGGTTTGTCTTTTGAGCCTTGCCTAAAAAAGGCAGTATTGGGGCGGCAAGAGTCTTGGCCAGTATTCGAAAGCCCAGGGGTGACAGGTGCAAGCCATCTCTGGTGAAGCAACGTGGCTTGTCAAGCATGTCATCCCAGGCTGACAAGTACTGGATCCCCTTTGAATGACACCAGTAGTTTAACCAATTGCTGAAACTCATCATTTTTTCTTCATATGCTGGCATCATTTTGGGTGAGAGCAGGATGCTACTCAGAGTCAGAGTCATACCAGCCTGGGCTACATGGTCAGAGAGCTCCTCCATGTCTCTTTTCATGTAATCCAGGGAGGTACGTCTCAGGTCATTTATGCCATGTACAATGACAGAGTCATATTTGTACTTGTTGTGGAGTGACCTGAGTGCATGTGTTATGTGGCGGATTCTGGCACCTGACAGGCAGCTTACGGTAACCTTCTCTTTGTTCAGTCTAGTGAGTGGGACGTCTGTGTGCCTGATGACAGAATCACCGATTACTAGTGTGTTAGGTGTGTTATTTAGCCTTAGGGGCTGTTTTTGCTTGGCACACTGATGTTGTGACGTATGTGTTACCTGGTTTCTGTTGTGGGGTGGGGGTTGCTTGGGTGTATGCTTAGGAAGTCTCTGTTGTTTAGGCAGGTTCTTATTTAGAGTCTCCAAGTATGTTTTTGTGTGTTTCTGAGAGTTGTCTCCTGGTGCAGCTATGGCTGGTCTATGTGAGTCTGGTAATGTGGTGCTAGTGTTGCCCTTCTCCTTGTGACTGGTTGATCCAGTCATGGGTTGAGAGAGCTTAGCCTCCAGTTTGGCTGTGTAGCTGCATCTCTCACATTTGTTTGTCTTGGTTGGGAGGAGGAGGGGGTTGTCTGTGTACATGAGGCAATTGTAACATTGCCTCAGGATGCCCAGATTCACCAGCTGGACCAGAGAGCACACCTGAAGCTGTCCCTTGAACATGCCTGAATAGATGGTTGGGACTGTATTGCTGATTGGATGAGTAAAGAGCCTTATACTTCCTGAGTATAGGGCTGAAGTGCAAGCTGTAAGCTAGTGCTAGTTTTAGTGAGTTTTAGTAAGTGGCGGTCTTAAATTGCCTTATTTCTAGTGCTCGGTTGAAGTGTTTCAAGTTTCAAGGGAAAAACTGAACTGCAGACTTCGTGGCGCCTGGAATAGTTTAACCACAGCTAAACAGCACTGCGTGGTGCGCAAACCCATGCAAAACCGCGCTAAGCGTTTTTTATACCAGGGAGATCAAAAAGGATAGAAATTAGCCCAAAATGGCCAATGAGCTACAAGTTGCTGGGCTGGGACCACTCCTACAGGGACAGATAGGCTGCTCAGAGTTCCCTCTCTCACTGTGAACAAGGAAGCCACCTAACTATCCAAGTATGATATGGGCAACACACGAACCTTTACCACAGTCCTGGATTCAGCAAAGCCTGAAAACTGGACTAGACTAGTTCAGAAAGGCGGAAAACAAGGAATTTTTTTGTGGGTTTTTTTTTCAGAAACAACAGAAATGCAGAGCTTAAATTACTTTAAATACACAGAGGAGGCTAGCACACTTGAGTGTGCAGCCTGCGACTGTGTTACTGGTAACTTAAATGCAAAAATGACAAACAGTAACTTTTTTTCAAGTGCAACAAAGAAATAGGTACAGTAAGCAATGCAGATATCACTAGGGATCCACAGAAGTGCTGAAAAGCTGCGTTTTAGGCGGAATTAGCATTTCAGGGGGAACAACAAGCAAAAACAATACTTAATCAAGTCCAAAGTCTCTCTTTTGTCTCTCGGCCACTTGTAGGACCCTGCAGGGCACCACGAGGAGTCTGCTGAGCTATATATAAGCGCAAAACCGTGCTAAGTGGTTTTTATACCAGGGAGATCAAAAAGGATAGAAATTAGCCAAAAATGGCCAATAAGCTACAAGTTGCTGGGCTGGGACCACTCCTACAAGGACAGATAGGCTGCTCAGAGTTCCCTCTATCGCAGTAAACAAGGAAGCCACCTAACTATCCAAGTATGATATGGGCAACACAGGAACCTTTACTTCAGTCCTGGATTCAGCAAAGCCTGAAAAAACAAGGAATTTTTTTGTGTTTTTTTTTTTAGAAACAGAAATGCAGAGCTTAAATTACTTTAAATACACAGAGTGTGTAGCCTGCGTCTGTGTTACAGGTAACTTAAATGCAAAAATGACAAACAGTAACTTTTTTTCAAGTGAAACAAGGAAATAAGTACAGTAAGCAATGCAGATATCACTAGGGATTCACAGAAGCACTGAAAAGCCACATTTTAGGTGGAATTAGCGTTTCAGGGAAATAACAAGCAAACAAACAACAAGCATACAAACAAAGCTAGATTCAGCAGGCCTGGATCTAGTCTATGCTACAGCAAACAAGGTGTACCAATTTAAGTAAGAAACAGTTCAAATGTGCAGGCACTATAAGTCTTTAACCAGAAATTCCCAGCTCAGAAGGGCAGAGTCCAGCCTCTCCTCCAAGAAGAGGGCAGACCACAAACCTTCTTAATGTAAAATAACTGGCCTGAAGCCCCAGTGCTTAAACCAGAGCTAATACACTTTTAGAATAACAGACACTGAGCCCTCAATCAGCAGTTCCCAACTTAGAAGGATGTAAGCTACCTGTCCTGCCACCACAGTGCAGGCCACAAACCTTCCTAATGTAAAACAACTGGTCTGAAGCCCAAGTGCTTAATCCAAAAGACTTAGAATGATAGCTACACTTTAATCAAGTTACTACCAAGCAGTAATAAATACAACTGAATACTTTAAAGAATGCCTGGATTAGTGCTCAAGTTATACAAAGCTAGATTCAGCAGGCCTGGATCTAGTCTATGTTACAGCAAACAAGGTGTACCAATTTCAGTAAGAAACAGTTCAAATATGCAGGCACTATAAGCCTTTAATCAGAAATTCCCAGCTCAGAAGGGCAGAGTCCAGCCTCTCCACCCACAAGAGTGCAGACCATGAACCCTCTTAATGTAAAATAACTGGCCTGAAGCCCAAGTGCTTAAACCAGAACTAATACACATTTAGAATAACAGACAATGAGCCCTCAATCAGCAGTTCCCAACTTAGAAGGATGTAAGCTACCTGTTCTGCCACTACAGTGCAGACCACAAACCTTCTTAATGTAAAACAACTGGTCTGAAGCCCAAGTGCTTAAACTAAAAGGCTTAGAATGAGTTACACCAAGCAGTAATAAATACAATTGAGTACTTTTAAGATGATGCAAAAGAAAAATAAAGTAGGAAGAAACACAAATACAGTAAAAGCAGATAAAAAGAAGAACAATTTTTTTTTTTTGAGTGAGCAAATGAGATGGGCCCAGGAGGAGTATCCAAGTGCAAATTTACAAGAGGGGCGGGCAGTTTCAAAGCCACCAAGATTAACACCAAAACAAAAACAGGGAGGATGGGTGGGGACCTACTGAAAAAACGGTCACAACTTCCAGCTAGATATTGCTCAATGCAACACAAACAAATTGATTTAAATTGTGTATTATTTGAAAAAAGTTCAGATAAAGATTTACTTAACTTCACTTATATGTTCAGTTGATTGCATGCAGGTCTTAACTGGCCAAAGCTCACAGTTTAAGCAGAAAATAATTTACTTTACCACTTATATAAGACAGAAACTGAATAACAATGAAGTGAACTACCCCCACTTATCACTGGCTATGCAGGTTTTTTAACAAGCCTTAACTGAAAAAACAGAGTCACAACTTCCATCTAGATATTGCACAATGCAACACAAACAAATTAACTTAAATTGTGTATTATTTGAAAAAAGTGCAGATAAAGATTTACTTAACTTCACTTATACGTTCAGTTGATTGCATGCAGGTCTTAGCTGGCCAAAGCTCACAGTTTAAGCAGAAAATAATTCACTGTACCACTTATATAAGACAGAAACTGAATAACAATGAAGTGAACTACCCCCACTTCTCCATGGAATAATGACAGAATATGCATTTAATTGCCTTATAACATTAGCATGAGTCAGCACATGAGTTTAACTGTCATAGTTTGCAAATCAAAACATTAAAAGGTACTCTTGAAAAATAATAAGTCATTAATGGCATTAGTGCACAACCATGTGATTCAGTACCACATGTTTCCACATGCCACACATCTACACTAAGCCTACACTTCTTGTACTTCTGTTGTGTTCATAAGATGCAAACATATTTCAGCCATGATGACTGGCTTTTTCAAATTCATGAAAGTGATTAGAACAAACATGGATTTTGAAATAATATTGTGATTTATAAATTGTGGGGTTTACAAATGTATGTATTACTCAGTATTCACAGGTATATAAATATACTCTATGATGTTTCTAGAAGCTTTTCAGATAACAGAGAAATGTGCTGTCATCTGGGGCCTAAGTACTATAGGCATCAATGAACCAAGGACGTGCTAGATGTGTAAATATCTGAACTGATACGTTACTAAACAAACATAGGTCCTTCATATATGATGTGCAATATTACATGAATAACCACCAATATTTTCAAAAACTGGCTATAATGGGATTTAAACCCACACATAGGACAGCAGCAGTCATTTGCCATATTGCTTAACAGCTTGTTCAAAGGGACATCACAGCTCACTGCAGATTATAAAAGCAGATATGCTGGAATAGCAGTAATAGTTATATATGTGAAGTGTGTACACTGTCCCAATATAGCTCTGGATAACCTCAGAATGCATTGATGCACTAATGTTAATGTTAACAAGTGGACATTAAATTCTTAAATTTGCATTACTATTATTAATACAGATATCCTTGGAATACACTTGAAACAGAGTCACGGACACAGATATGCTTACTAAATACATATATGATAATGTAGGAATTAAGGTGTGGATTATGTAACTTAATGCAGGCATCTGCTGGATGGTGACCTTCCAGTGAAAATCTTCTGTGTCCCTCCAATGTAGGTCATCATAGATGTGGTGGACATACACGTCAGTCCAGTAGATCCCAGTCCATCTGAGGTGCTGCCTCACAATCTAGCTCCATGTGTCAATCATCACAAAATTCCTGGGGCATGCTCATATCCTCTGCTATGTCCAGCATACACAGTAAGCATATGTGTGGTCTCATCATCTGTTCCATTCAGTCTTTGGACACGCTGAAGCCTCCTGTCAGTCAGCATCCTCACTATTTGCAGTTGAAAATTGTTGAAAAGTGACTTCGACAAAATGCTAAGGTCCCACTATGTTCACAGACAAACAAATTATTATCTCTCTGTAAGTATGCCACATAGATCCAAGATGTTAGTTGTTAAACTGTTCATCTGTTTGAGAGCTTTCCAATGATATAGGGCAATAGGGGTTAGCATACTGCTGTTATTTTTTTTATGTATTTATTTATGTATTTATATTTACTTGTCATTTGTAAATAAAAGAAATATGCAAATTACACCTATAATAGCTTCACAATATTTAAAACTAATATTAATCTACAAAACATTGTGTGTCAGATGGAGAGTATCAGTGGCAACACTTTGAGCCTTAATGTTTTATATTTTATTTATTTTTATTTTACATTTGTTAACCGGGCTAGTCCAACTGGATACATGTCCATTTTCAGTGGAGGCCCGAGGAGAAAAGCTCCACTATCTAATGCATAATAACAAAAAATACATTCAAAGTACATAGGTAATTTAAGACGCAACTAAAACAGGGATTTAAAATTACATTGGGAATTAAGACACAAGTAAAACAGGCATATAGGCTTTCCTTTCAGTAAGTTCAAAAAGGTGAATACAGAGACTATCAAATTTCTACAGTACAGGTCAAAGTACAAAGGTAATTTGAGATTCAACTAAAACAGGCATTCATAATTACATAGGGAATTTAAGACTCAACTAAAACAGGCATTTAGGCTATCTTTTCAGTAAGTTCAAAAGGTGTAAACAGAGACTATCAAATTTCTTCAGTACAGGTATATAAAATGTGAGACAGAAATAATTAAGTAGTTTAAAAGCAAAAGATAGAGTTACTAGAAAATTTTAGTTTGAAGTTGGGAGAGTCAATTTCTCAGGTAGAGATGAAAAATACAACGGAGAAATAGAGTTGGGAGACAGTGCAAAGGGTGCAGGAGAAGGTAGGAGGTACGTGATCAGCTAGGGTTATTGCAAGAGCAAAGCCAGTGATTGGTTAGAAAATGTTTCAGTTGAGTTTTAAATAGTGTGATAGAAGTTTGGGCTAAGAGGTCAGTAGGAAGTTGATTCCAAATTTTACCAACTGAGTTGGAAAATATAGAGTCACCTGCTGTATTCTTTGATAGAGAGGTTTGAATCAGTATTTTATTGGAAGAGCGTAGGGTTTTTAGGTTGTTATAGGGTTTTATCAGGGTGGAGAGCATTGGTATCTTTTCTGGGTGGTGAAGGGCTTTATGGGCAGTTGTAAGCTGATAGTATTGAATTAGGTGAGGTAACTCCAGCCACCCCTAGGTTAAGGAGGTTCAGGCAGTGATGTGTTTTATATGGAGAGGCAGTGGCAAATTTGGCAATGTTGTTATAGGCTGTTGTAAGCCTATTGATGTTATGTTTAGAAAGATTAGTATATATGGGGATGCATATAGTAGAGTAGAGATAAGATAAGTTCTGGCTATGGTAGTTCTTGCTTCAGGAGTTAAGAAAGATTTGATTCTGTAATGAATAAAAGTTCCCCAACTTAGAAGGATGTAAGCTACCTGTCCTGCCACCACAGGGCAGGCCACAAACCTTCCTAATGTAAAACAACTGGTCTGAAGCCCAAGTGCTTAATCCAAAAGACTTAGAATGATAGCTACACTTTAATCAAGTTACTACCAAGCAGTAATAAATACAATTGAATACTTTAAAGAATGCCTGGATTAGTGCTCAAGTTATACAAAGCTAGATTCAGCAGGCCTGGATCTAGTCTATGCTACAGCAAACAAGGTGTACCAATTTCAGTAAGAAGCAGTTCAAATATGCAGGCACTATAAGCCTTTAATCAGAAATTCCCAGCTCAGAAGGACAGAGTCCAGCCTCTCCACCCACAAGAGTGCAGACCACGAACCCTCTTAATGTAAAATAACTGGCCTGAAGCCCAGGTGCTTAAACCAGAACTAATACACATTTAGAATAACAGACAATGAGCCCTCAATCAGCAGTTCCCAACTTAGAAGGATGTAAGCTACCTGTTCTGCCACTACAGTGCAGACCACAAACCTTCTTAATGTAAAACAACTGGTCTGAAGCCCAAGTGCTTAAACTAAAAGGCTTAGAATGAGTTACACCAAGCAATAATAAATACAATTGAGTACTTTTAAGATGACGCAAAAGAAAAATAAAGTAGGAAGAAACACAAATACAGTAAAAGCAGATAAAAAGAAGAACGATTTTTTTTTTTTTGAGTGAGCAAATGAGATGGGCCCAGGAGGAGTATCCAAGTGCAAATTTACAAGAGGGGCGGGCAGTTTCAAAGCCACCAAGATTAACACCAAAACAAAAACAGGGAGGATGGGTGGGGACCTACTGAAAAAATGGTCACAACTTCCAGCTAGATATTGCTCAATGCAACACAAACAGATTAATTTAAATCGTGTATTATTTGAAAAAAGTGCAGATGTTATAAGGCAATTAAATGCATATTCTGTCATTATTCCATGGAGAAGTGGTGGTAGTTCACTTCATTGTTATTCAGTTTCTGTCTTATATAAGTGGTACCCCCACTTATCACTGGCTATGCAGGTTTTTTAACAAGCCTTAACTGGGAGGATGACATAATGGTTAAGGTGTTTACCTTAAAGACACAAGGTGCAGGGTTTGATTCTCACATGGAGTAACTGGCTAGGCTTCAAATGGCCCAAAATGGCAGTTAGCCTAGTATTAATCTATGAATCTATGAATCTATGAAAAAACAGAGTCACAACTTCCATCTAGATATTGCTCAATGCAACACAAACAAATTAATTTAAATTGTGTATTATTTGAAAAAAGTGCAGATAAAGATTTACTTAACTTCACGTATACGTTCAGTTGATTGCATGCAGGTCTTAGCTGGCCAAAGCTCAGTTTAAGCAGAAAATAATTCACTGTACCACTTATATAAGACAGAAACTGAATAACAATGAAGTGAACTACCACCACTTCTCCATGGAATAATGACAGAATATGCATTTAATTGCCTTATAACATTAGCATGAGTCAGCACATGAGTTTAACTGTCATAGTTTGCAAATCAAAACATTAGAAGGTACTCTTGAAAAAGAATAAGTCATTAATGGCATTAGTGCACAACCATGTGATTCAGTACCACATGTCTCCACATGCCACAAATCTACACTAAGCCTACACTTCTTGTACTTCTGTTGTGTTCATAAGATGCAAACATATTTCAGCCATGATGACCGGCTTTTTCAAATTCATGAAAGTGATTAGAACAAACATGGATTTTGAAATAATATTGTGATTTATAAATTGTGGGGTTTACAAATGTATGTATTACTCAGTATTCACAGGTATATAAATATACTCTATGATGTTTCTAGAAGCTTTGCAGATAACAGAGAAATGTGCTGTCATCTGGGGCCTAAGTACTATAGGCATCCATGAACCAAGGACGTGCTAGATGTGTAAATATCTGAACTGATACGTTACTAAACAAACATAGGTCCTTCATATATGATGTGCAATATTACATGAATAACCACCAATATTTTCAAAAACTGGCTATAATGGGATTTAAACCCACACATAGGACAGCAGCAGTCATTTGCCATATTGCTTAACAGCTTGTTCAAAGGGACATCACAGCTCACTGCAGATTATAAAAGCAGATATGCTGGAATAGCAGTAATAGTTATATATGTGAAGTGTGTACACTGTCCCAATATAGCTCTGGATAACCTCAGAATGCACTGATGCACTAATGTTAATGTTAACAAGTGGAAATTAAATTCTTAAATTTGCATTACTATTATTAATACAGATATCCTTGGAATACACTTGAAACAGAGTCACGGACTCTTACTAAATACATATATGATAATGTAGGAATTAAGGTGTGGATTATGTAACTTAATGCAGGCATCTGCTGGATGGTGACCTTCCAGTGAAAATCTTCTGTGTCCCTCCAATGTAGGTCATCATAGATGTGGTGGACCTACACGTCAGTCCAGTAGATCCCAGTCCATCTGAGGTGCTGCCTCACAATCTAGCTCCATGTGTCAATCATCACAAAGTTCCTGGGGCATGCTCATATCCTCTGCTATGTCCAGCATACACAGTAAGCATCTGTGTGGTCTCATCATCTGTTCCATTCAGTCTTTGGACACGCTGAAGCCTCCTGTCAGTCAGCATCCTCACTATATGCAGTTGAAAATTGTTGAAAAGTGACTTCGACAAAATGCTAAGGTCCCACTATGTTCACAGACATCAATGGTATGAGCAGTAAATGTATCAATATGACATTTTAAAGTTAGTGCATAATGGATGGTAGCAGACTATTGGATAGCATTGGGCATGTGTCACAGATATTCCAGTTTAATGATACCTATCGATTAGTTGCACTGAGCACCGTACATATACACCAAGCTATTGGCCGGGTTTCAAGAATTTACACAGATGTTCACAAATAGGATTCCAAAACATTGAATGTTAATGAACCTCATTAATTATGTATGGAGCAAATGGTTCTTAAAAGCTGTGTGTGCTTAGTGATTTACTGCTAGTTTCAAAAGGTAAACTGTGACCTGCTGGCTTGCACATACCAGTGTTATCATTATTCTGTATAAATCAACTGATACATGTTTCCATGCGTGTGTTTTTTGAAACTGTCTGCATTGCAGTCTCTCTGTTACATAAAGGAGGGGGTAGAATTACATGGGTTCCTATTGCGTTATCGAATTGCTGAAACTTCGAACCCGAAAACATTGAACACAAATGTTTGAAGTTTCAGCAATTCGAGTTAAAAAAATAAAAATAAAAAAATAAAAACAGCTCAATAATTGTTGTAAGCAGGGGGGCAAGCCCCCCTGCACCCCCTGCTCTTTAAATATGCCAACTCCGAGATTGCACTACAGTGCAGTAAAGGGAAATATTATGACAGTTACCTTCTGTCCATTGTTTTTTTTTGTTTGTTTTTTTTTGTGTGTTTGAAATTATAAAACTTCGAACATACAAGTTCGATGTTGTGGTATTCAAAGTTTTATACTTTTGATCACGTAATAGGAACCCAAATTACATAATATGCATAGACTTGACAAAATGCCTATCAGTGACAAGGAGATTTTCCCCATATGGAGTTGTATGGATAAAAAGGAAACAGCCCCGCTGAACTACAACTACAAAAGAAATTAAACTATATCCATAGTTGTTTCTGAATAACCTGTAATGTCTGTTGTAAGTTTACTGAAACTGATAACTTATCTGGATTTCTGTAAGTTGTATGTTCAGTGACTGATTTACAGATACTCTCTGATGCTTACAAATCTAGTAGTAGTTGTGAGAGCACTCAGGCTGACAGATGCAACATCAGGATGCCTTTGAATGTTCACTGTTTCTTGTGGTGATATGTAGCCATGACTGCATAACAGCTCATTTTAATATGCTGCCGGTTTTCTTCCCTGATACTGTATAAATTCCAGTATATGTGTTGCGAACCATATAATGACATTAACATTTTTCATGATGTGTGTCACTGACTGCAGTAATATATGAAATGCCTCCTACATTCTTAAGGTACACATGCTATTTGTGTTTGGATGTACTTGTAACTGTTACAACACCATTGCTATAGTACTGGGTATGTGGCATATTGGTTATATGTTTGCCCCTTACTTGTTGTAATATCCACTGACAGCAATTCAAATCCCAGCCCTGTACAAAATTGCTAAATGGACAATTTCTCACAGAGAGAGAGAAAAAGTGATATAATAATTGAGGCTCTGAACCACCATGACCGCAACCTTTTTGGACAGCTAGGTAATATGTCTAAAGAAATCAACTGTAGACAGACTGGACAAACATGATTAATGCTGTGGGTGGTCACAACAAATCCAGGGAGGCCTGCCGGCCATGTTGCTCTGCCATCATCCTTCATGCAGTAAACAGATACCACTGCTATGACAGGGCAAGGAATGTTGCTGGAGTTGGGCAACTCTAGCCACCCCAGATGTGATAGTGATGTTCCAGGCCTCACATCATGTGACCAGATGGGATCCTCGGATACATGGGGTAGGTACTGAAGCAGGTGATACATAACATACAGGTATGTCCTACATTCACATAAATACTGCAGCACACACCATTTCTCATTAAAGAATATTAATTCATTCAATCCAGCAGAATAATTAACACTTTTTCTTCCTTTCTTCAAAGCCAGGAAACCACTTGCTTCCTGACAGCTTTTCTCTAAAATCCTCTACTGAAAACACACTTCATGAGTCTTAAAATATCTGAAAAATGGCATGAGTTACAAAAAATGGAAAATATGAAAGCTATTTGGCAAACAATGTGCTGTGCACTGTTGTAAGCATATATTGATTTTATATTGCAGATATAAGAAGGAAAATTGTACTTCCTATGCCAAAAATCGTTAGTGCTGTGGGCAAACAAATTATTATCTCTCTGTAAGTATGCAACATAGATCGAAGATGTTAGCTGTTAAACTGTTCATCTGTTTGAGAGCTTTCCAATGATATAGGACAATAGGGGTTAGCATACCGCTGTTTAGTGATACTACACCATTTAATTATTTATTTATGTATTTATTTATTTATTTATTTATTTATTTATTTATATTTACTTGTCATTTGTTAATAAAAGAAATATGCAAATTACACCTATAATAGCTTCACAATATTTAAAACTAATATTAATCTACAAAACATTGTGTGTCAAATGGAGAGTATCAGTGGCAACACTTTGAGCCTTAATGTTTTATATAAAAATGATACAGTTTCTTCTCCTGTAGGTCACACATATCTTATGAAATGAATGCAGTTATGAGAAATATAGCCAATGGTCAAATTGTTTTACTAAAAAGCATTAATATCTCAGAATGTCTTAAGACAATCCACCATGTTTTAATGTTATTTTTTACTAACATCCAGTGTTTGCATACTTCATCAGTAACATGAGAGTATCACTCTCCATTTTTGCATTATTAATGTAAACATGGAAAATATCTCACATTGTTCTCATACATTTCTTAATAAATCTATTTCTGTATATCCCATGTTGACTATGTCACTATGCATTCTTAGCAAATCATGCCAGCTTGTAGATGGCTCCTTAAAACCTCAGTTTGATGTATGCATCTGTACCAGGACTTTGGAAATTAGGCTTTGAAATCCCTCGAGTACAAGGAACTCACCTGTAAAAATGAATATGCTCTTACAGGATGCACAGGAGCTCTACTTTCCTGATGAGTTTGCTCTTGTAAGTAGCACTGTGTTAATTCACAATTAGTATTGTATAGTTATATTTGTGTTCCAGCAGCAGATGTATACCATGAATGTGAAAACACA
This sequence comes from Protopterus annectens, assembly GCF_019279795.1. Lineage (NCBI taxonomy): Eukaryota > Metazoa > Chordata > Ceratodontiformes > Protopteridae > Protopterus > Protopterus annectens. Next base: position 447,758,662 of record NC_056745.1, read on the forward strand.
CCTGATGTGGATGTATAACTGTTATCACCTGTTATCTTACCAACACAGAACATATATAATACTCTCAGCAATATGTGTGATGCTGTAGTTTTCAATAGCATAGGTCCATCAACATCTGCACAGCAGCAACACATGCCATGTAAGTATCTCCATATCCTGTTAGTATGATCTATTGTTGTTGGGTGCCTCTGCCTCCTGTCATGACTGTAGGGTATACTGACATGCTGATATTTGTGTGCCTTATTATTCTATAGGATCCGCATTATGACAGATGATATGCTCCCCAAACAGGGAGGATGTGCCTGGTAAGGTAGTGTATCTGTTTGCTACATCTCACTATTAATAACTACATCTGTGTCCATCATGACTACTTTGGTTTTGTCCCCCTGCATAGGATACCTGCAATCTGCACATCATTCTTGCCCATCCAGTAAGTGACTATTATTTGCTGTGAGTTATACCTCAGGTGGAATTCTACATGATAAAATCACCCACAATCACAATGTTCTGGTAAGTCCATATTATCATCATTAGCATTGTAGTCATATAGTCACCCCAGATTTCAGCACTGTGTTGCATCATTTGAGTTCTGTGAAGGTTTATGAGGTGTCATCTGTTTCTTTATGTAGCATGTCTACTGCCTGTGTCCTCCAGTATCCCATCCACTGATCCTGAGGTGGGACATGATGTGCCTAACTATGGTAATATAGCCCATGGCACACAGGCCACTGCACTGGTTTCATTGTCTGGCCTGGAAGGGGGCAGCTATGTGGTTCATGGTATAGCCATTTATATGGAGGTTAATGTGGCTGTACATTCTAATGGTGTGGGAACATCAGATGATGGACATGATGATGACTGTGACTCACTGTTCCATATAGAGTCGGGTAGTGATGGCTACTCTTCCCTATGACAGACCGTTACTCACTATCCCATATAGAGCCTGAGAGCGATGGTTACTCTTCCCTATGACAGACCGTGACCCACTATCCCATATAGAGCCTGATAGCGATGGTTAGTCTTCCCTATGACAGACCGTACCCCACTGCCCCATGTAGAGTCTGGTAGTGATGGATACTCTTCCCCCCGACAGGCCGATACTTCCCATCAGACTATACATGCGATTGTCGCTGATGTGCATGGATGCATGCCAGGGTGTCTACCTGCTATTGCAGACACACAAATATTCATAACAATGTCAGGGCTCTGACCTGCATATGCACTTGTCTGCATGACCAATCATGTAGCACACCAGCTGCATGTGTTACATGAATGTCATTAGCGCATACATGGAAAGTCATGCCAGCATTGGCTGCACAGCATGACAGTGTGTTATCTGTCTTATGCTCTGTTAAAAGCCTTGTCAGAGTGGTGCTAAAGCAGTGCCATAGTACTACCCAAGTGCTATGTGCCCTAACTGCACTAAGCAGATTACCTCCAGTGGGAAGAAGCAGACCCCTTGTCATTAGACCCACATGTGGTTCTCAGACATCAATGTCTGTGCTGCAATGGCCATGCACATCTGCTGTTGGTCACTCAATTGTAAACCCACCAGTCATGTCCAGTCTGTTGCATCTCAGTGCTGATCCTACCCACACTGTGTCCCAAAATCCTAGTGTCACTGGACACTGCTTCTTGGTACAGCACCATGGGCTGAGTGTTTCTGGACATGGCTGGGGCAGACAGAACTGTGATTTGAGCCTTCATTGTGGGCACCCTAGACTCTGTTGGAGTAACACTGACAGGTGATCCAATGCATGTCCTGTTGTATCATTCTGACCCAGTGGTAATGGCGACCAGTGTGCTGACCATTGACTAATTAATCTGTAGGTGTTTTTTGAAATGTCTGATGCCACATGTATTTTCTGATCATTTATCTGACCTAGGTGACTAGCTTCAAGTTGTGATATGTAGTACTTATTTGGCATTGGTATATGTTAGCACAGATATTGATAATAGTAATGCTGTATGCAACTTCATACTTCTATTTTATATCACTTGCTAGTTGATATATAGCACATATTTACATGGTTAACAGCATATTATCTTTGTCACCTAGTGTTGATTGATATATTACATATTTCTATTGTCTGATATTCCCACATGCACAAGTATGTCTCTGTATGCATAGCTGTGTTACTTATGGCATTTTAATATGGTACTGCACATGCCTTACCCTCAGCATTCCCTGCACTTCTGTGGACCTGTTTCAATTTTTAGCCTCTGTTCTGACATGTAATTCCCATATGTGCCTTCCAACATCTCACTGACTCCACACACACACACACACACACACACACACACACACACACACACACACACACACACACACACACACACACGCTCACACACATATATTGCTCTTTTCTCAGCATTGATGCATGTTCCATGTATGATGTATGTTGTGTAATCACAGTCATTGATGCTCTGCATGTTTGTTCATACCATTACTTGTAACGGAGTCATGTTGCAGCAATAACCTGTGCATCAAACTATGGCAGTCTGTGTGGCATTTTATATCAGGCATGAGTACTGATACTTGTTTGTGTTTATTTATTTATTTATTTCTGGGCTAGTCTTTTGAATGTTTTTAATTACTCATGCTGCTGTAATTTTTTACTGTGTTATAATACACTGTTGCGTATCATACAATGCTATGTGTGATGCATCAGTGTTATTGCATGACCCCTGATTTTTGGTTATGTTTGTGCTGATATATTCTTATATACTACTTGGACCTATGTTTATTGTGTTGGTGGCTATTTTACAGGTAAATTTCATTGCTGTTATCTATATGATGATATCCTACCTTTCCAGTGACACAATCTATTGTGCACACCTCCTGCATCACACATTTACTTCTGTAGTCCTCCTTGGTGATGTACCTTGCAGAGAGACTTCCAGCATTGATGTCTCACCTGAGTGTTGTGCATATATATATATTCTTACTGGTATGCCTTATGCTGTTTTATGTATGATGTTAAATGTGGAAAACTAATGTTTTCTTTATATTAGTTGTGCTCTGTGCTACTGTTGTGGAGCAACACTTTGTGAACGTCACTGGTTAGCCTGTGCAGATTTGTACATGTGGCTTGTCATGACTCAAAGGTGTGTATCAGACATGACCATGTTACTTGGGCTAGAACATATGGTCTGATCCTCTGTTGCTCACACCCATTTCTTCTCACCCACTGTATCCTCCTGATCATCATCATCAGACATCTGGGGTTCTTGGGCTATGTCACCCACACATGTGCTGGAAAGCCAACATGTTTTGCTGTTATCATGTTGTATAGGATAGCACTCACAGTAACCATCTGTGATGCCTTTTCTAGTGTGTATTGGAGTGCACACCCGGATGTGTCCCGACATCTGAATCTTTCTTTCAGTATGCCAAACACATGATTGATGATGTTTCATGTTGTGGTGTGTGCTCTGTTGTATGCAGTTTTCACAGGCATTGATGGAATTCTGCATGACATCAATAGCCAAGGCTCCAGTTGATAACCACGGTCACCTGTTTGTAAGAAGGAGAAAGCAGATATTTTGTCCTCATGCTTAATATTGACAGAGGTAGATTCTGGTTATATCATAGCTGTGGTCCTGTACTTACCAAATAGTACTCCCACAGGGATTTCACCATGTTGAAAAGTGGTCCTCGAATAACTTTCCCTCCATATTGCAGCATCATGCACACTCCCAGGGTGTGTTGCCATGATATTAGTAATGGGGTCATCTGATGAGCACACCACCTGACAAGTGGGAAACGGCCACCTCTTTCTATTGATGTACCATTCAGCATCAGGTACAGCTGTGGTTTTGACTGGGACATGGGTGTAGTCTATTGCAGTGAGGACATGGGAGATGATGGCTATGACACAGAACTGTTGCATGGCAGTTCTTCACTCCATGATTGTTGTTGGGAAGTGGATATATTCATCCACCTTGGTGCACTTTTCTGCCAGGAAATTTGAGAGGATGAGACTGGCAGCTATTTGTGGCACTCCTAATGTGTTTCCCATATGCAGTTGAAATGTACCAGAGGCCAGTATACCAAGACTCAAGCACACTTATGTTTCTATCAGTATTGGATTACCCAGCAGACTACAAGCATATGTGTGGGGTCCATACATCCTGCAAATGGCCTCCACCAGCTCTATGTCTAATCTGTATCTCTTATTTCCTGGTCAGAGAGCTGGAGTAACTATATCCTGGCTAAGTGCCTAATTGGCTGCCTTCTGGGATGCATTTGTAGATCGACCTCTTCTATGACTTGCAGTACCCCAGCCTGCTGTAGTGCATTAAATGCCATTTGCATTCTTTAACTAAGGTTTGTGCATTCCATAAGATTCCCTTCGAATATGTGGAATATAGTGGCATTAAGATAAAGCACATATAGCTTCCACAGAGTGCTTTCAGAAAGTTGTCAGTAGGTACTTTGTTGCATTTTGGTTGCGTTAGTGACATCTGTTGTGTTTTGTAATCCAGTGGGCATGCACAAAGTCTGTAATTATCCTATGCTGAATAATTACTTGGTCTTCTTTTAGTGCATGTTATGGAATCATGTCCAGCCGTGATGCATTCCTTTGGTGTGCTGCCCTGTCCACAACTTTCTTTTGGAAACCAGCCCACTGAAAAGAGTAGGGATATTTCTTCAGTGCTCTGGCCAAATTTCCTCAAGTCAGTATAAATATCACCTCAGGTCTCCAGTGAAAAAGAGACCACTGGCCTAGTGAGAAAAGCCATGTCAGCAAAGTATAAATAATTAAACACAACTTGCATGCATACATCAATAAATAAAATAATGTCAAATCAATGGGACAAAAGCTGAATTATATAGAGCAAAAGAAAAAAAATTCTAAAAACATCACTCAAAGAAGTCAGGAGTTAGAAAGCATCCTAATATAAACAGCTGGCTACATTAGCGCAGGTGTATGATATTTCATCAAAGGTGATTGAACCCAAATAATCAATCATGAATACTTTGGAAACAAAAAAAAAATGTAAAAGCATCTGCTTTGTGGGGGAGAGGGCAAGCTCCCTAGGTTATGTACCTGTGATCTCATAGCTGTTTTGATGATTTTTGGAAAAGCCTGATCAAAAGTCATATGATGGGAAGTTACTAGTTTTTACTGAGTGAGATCACGTAACAGCAGGGATTGGGAAATTTGCACTATCCCAACTGTAATGTGATCTCAAAGTTGGTAGATATATATATATATATATATATATAGGGACTGGATCATTTGTTTTGGTTTTATTTTACTTTTTACTTTTTTTTATAAATTACCAGGCTTTAGCTTCAGTTTGTGTGCTTTTTCTCCTGACCATACAGAGCCCCATCAACACTTGCAAAGGATGCATTCAACAGATGACACACTATGACATGAAACACCATCTAGTGTATGTTTGACATACTGAAAGGAAGATTCAGATGTATGGACTCATTTGGGGGATGTACTCCAATATACACCAGAAGAGGCACCACAGATGGTCACAATGCATGCCATGCTTCACAACATGATAACATCAAAACACACTGGCCAGCCAGCTGCAGGTGGGGGTGACATATCCAAATACCCCAGATGTCTGACATGAGTTATCAGAGCTTTCACAGGATGACCAGGAGGACACAAGGGTTAGAAGAAATAGGCATGTGCTATGGAGGATGAAGACATATGTCCTAGCTCAGGCAACATAGCAATAGCTAATACACACCTTTGAGTCATGGCAAGCCATGTATACAAATGTGCACATAGTAAACAATGATGTTCAGACAGTGTTGCCTCACAACAGCAAAACAGCCCATGACTAATGGAAAGACACCATTAGTTGTCCACATTGAATATCATACTCAATAGAAGCATATGAGTTACCTGTAAGATCATATACACACAACTCAGCAAGGCACACATTCAGATGTATACAGAGGAAACATCACCATGGGAAGTGTCTCTGCAAAGTGCTTCACCAAAGAGGACCACACTGACATATCTGGCATGCAGGAGGTATGCACAACAGAAGGTGTTTTTGTAGAGGTAGGATGTCATCATACAGATAAATAGCATGGAAAGGTAGATGTAAAATAACCACTACCACAATAAATCTAGGGCCATGTTGTTTATAGGGCTGTATCAGTACAAACATAACCTAAATCCAGGGGTCATACACTAAAAGTGATACATCACACATAGCATAGTGTTGTGTAACAGCATGGTACAACACACTAAACTGCATCAGTAATGACAACATTTCAAAGAACTATCTAAAAACAAAATGCCACAAACAAATCTCAAATAATATGCTTGACATGGAATGTCACACGTAAGGTGAAACATCAATTCACAGGTTATTGCTGGTAGACTGACAGCAGTTAGAGGTAAGAATATGTTCAATCATGCAGAGCATCAATGACCATCAGTACACTTTAGCCATGGAACATGCAGCATTGTTTGGAATACAGCAGCATAAGTATATATGTGTGTAGAATCAAATAGATATGGGAAGGCACATATAGGAAGTACATGTCAGCATGAAGATAAAATATCATAAGTAGCACAGGTATGCAGACAGAGGCAAATATGTGCATGTGGGAATGGCAGACAAGGAAATGTGTAATGTAGCAATCAATGCTGGATGACTAAGATAACATGCTACAATCATGAAAATACATGCTGTCTGTTATCTAGCAAGAGATGTAAACACCAAACCATGAAGACAGTCATGTACAGCATTTCTGTTGTCAGTATGTGAACTTACATATACTATTGACAAATATGGACAATGTGTCACAACTTGAAGCTAGTAAACTAGGTGAGATAACTGATCAGAAAAGCCCTGTGGCATCAGACATTTCAGAAACCTCCCACAGACTGATTAGTCAGTGGTCATCACAGCAGTCAGCATTGCCACAGGGTCAGAAAGATACAATAGGACACACTCTGGATCAACCATCAGTGTTACTCTAATACAGTCTAAAGCACCCATGCTGATAGCTCACACAGTGGTCATGGCTGTCCCTGACACTTCTGGAAACACTCGGTCCATAGTGCTATACCAAGGAACTGGATGTGGTGGCACTAGCATTTTGGGACATAGTGTGGGTAGGAGCAGTAGTGCAGTGTGCATGTCTGGATGTGGCTGCTGAGTTCACAGTTAATTGACCAATGGCAGATGTATATGCATGCTGCAGCTCAGACATTAATGTTTCGGCCATGTGTAGGTCTAATGAGAGGGAGTCTGCCTCGCTCCACTGGAGGCAATCTGCTTAGTACAGTTAGGGCAAATGACACCCAGTTCATGTTATGACACTGCTCTAGCACCACTGTGACAAGGGTTTTAACAGAACTTGCAACAGATACCACATTTCATACTGTGCAACTAATGGTGCCATGACCTCACCATGTCTGTGTTCCTAACCTTCATGTAACACATGCAGCTGGTGTGTAACACAGTCATTGACATGATCAAGTGCACACAGGTCAGAGCTATGATGTCTCTGTGAACATTATTGTGCTTGTAACAGTAAGAGATCACCCTTTGACTTCAGAGCCCTTTCCATGCACATCAGCTACACTCTCCACATGTAGTCTGATGGACAGTATTGGTCCAATGTGATGACGAGTCACCATTACCAGACTCTACATGGGACAACAGGTCACTGCTAGCATCATGCCCATCAACTGATGTCCCCACATCACTGGAATGGCCATCCACATTATACTCCTTATCGGAGACTACACCATGAACATCATGTCTCTCCCCTTCTGAGCTATACAGTGAACCTAATTTTCCATGTGCCATTTGTCATAGTATCATAGTGAGGCACATAAGTGGATGGGCTATTGGAGGAGGCAAGTAGTGGTTGTGTCACAAAAAGACAAAGACACATGTCACATACATTCACTGCAGTCAAATGATGCAGCACAGGACTGACATTTTGAAGAACTATCGAACTATAATGCTTATGATGATATGGACTTACCAGGTCATTGTGGCTGTGGGCTGTTCACAGACCCTATATACCCTATATACCAAAGATATGGATTGTCATTTACATATCAAGGAAATATGACAGTTTCAATATAAGTATAAAACTTACCCGACATCATCTCTTCTGACTCTACCACCAGTGGTGAGGGTTGAAATGCCACTGTCATGTAAAAAGATAAATGTGCAAAACTCAGTATTAAGTACATACAAGGAATCATGTCACATTCAATTTGATGTATAGCACACAGCAAATGAGACACATACTGGATGGGCGATGATGACATGCAGATTGCAAGTCTCCTGTGCAGGTGAACAAGACCACATTAGTCATGAAGGGTACAGATGTAGTTATAAAGAGTGAAATGTAGCAACCACATAGACTGCCTTTCCAGGTACAGCCTCCCTTGTTTGGGAACATGTCATCCAACATAAAATGCAACCTGTATTATAAAATAAGTAACTGAAAATTCTGTTATAAAGTACACAGTATACATGTTTTAGGCTCATAGGATCTTAGGAGGTTACTAGGCTAATGGCCCTGGGGCCCTTACAAGCCTAGCCAAGAGTTTATCCCCAAAATTAATCCTCAGTCAGCACCTGTCACCCATGTCAATGAGGGACACAGGTGGACCCCCTGGGACAGATTTGTGGTTTCCCATCCCCTCATCAAGGTTGCACTTGAAGAGGGTCAGCGAGGTGCTCTGTTTGACATGTATGGGAAGTTTGTTCCAGAGATGGGGCAGCCTCTGGGAGGCAAACATGTCTCTACAGCAGGTTTTGTTGATGTTGCATATTAGATTCAGGCCTTTTGTGTGGGCAGTGCATGAGGAGTTAGACTTACAGATATGGAGCATCTCTAGTAGTGCAGTGTCCAAGTTTGCCTTGTAGGCGAGACACAGATCACCCATGAGCAATCTGTACGTTACCAAGTAGAGTGATAGTGATTTGAGCCTGTCTGCACAGGACAGCTGTTGGAGGCCATGGATTCTCTTTGTGAGGTATTTCAGTGGCTTTTCCAGGTGATGCAGATATTTGGAGAGGTATATCCCAAATGGGGTGTTATACTCAATTATTGGTCTAATGAGGGAGGAGTATAGAGAGATAATAACCTCCTTTTTTCTGGATGCAATCCTTTTACTTATGAGATGAACCAAGTAAAAAGCTTTCTGACTACTGCTGCTACATGATGGCTGAATGTGAGGTTGTTATCAAGCAGAGTGCCCAGGTCTCTCACCCCAGGTTGAGTGCTTAGGGGGTTGCCATTGATGTGGTAATTCATAAGGGTCATGTTTTTGCCAAATGGTATGATGATACATTTTTTTGCATTTTAACTTGAGGCCATGACTTTGGCACCAGTCATTAGTTGTTGTGAGACCGTCTTGCAGTATGTTAACATGTAAAAAACAAATAAGAAAGAAACAGGATGCATGACACAGTGGGCTTCTTTTCTTCTTTCTTCATAGACTATTTCTGGGGCAGTACAGCTTCTGTAGGGTTTTCTTCATTCAAGCTGCTGGAAGTGCTCCTTTCATCTACTGTTGGTGTCCTGTGAACTGGTGAGCAGGTTGTTACTGGCTTCACTTATGAAAGAAGCCTGATGACTATTTTCTTTCTCTTTCTGTCTTTGCCTTGCAACCTGATAGATTTTCTTTGTGCCATCTGCTGAGTCATTTTCCAGAAGCTGGAAAATCACTTTTGAGGCCCTGTTCTTTGTTATTGCAACTGCTCTGTTAACCTCATGGCTAACCAACCAGTAGTCCTGAAAGGGCCTTTTTGATTAAAGTTTTTTTATTTTTAAGCTAGCCATGGTGACTGTATCATTTGTTTTGGTTTTATTTTACTTTTTTTATAAATTACCAGGCTGTAGCTTCAGTTTGTGTGCTTTTTCTCCTGACCATACAGAGCCCCATCAACACTTGCAAAGGATGCATTCAACAGATGACACACTATGACATGAAACACCATCTAGTGTATGTTTGACATACTGAAAGGAAGATTCAGATGTATGGACTCATTTGGGGGATGTACTCCAATATACACCAGAAGAGGCACCACAGATGGTCACAATGCATGCCATACTTCACAACATGATAACATCAAAACACACTGGCCAGCCAGCCAGCTGCAGGTGGTGGTGACATATCCAAAAACCCCAGATGTCTGACATGAGTTATCAGAGCTTTCACAGGATGACCAGGAGGACACAAGGGTTAGAAGAAATAGGCATGTGCTATGGAGGATGAAGACATATGTCCTAGTTCAGGCAACATAGCAATAGCTAATACACACCTTTGAGTCATGGGAAGCCATGTATACAAATGTGCACATAGTAAACAATGATGTTCAGACAGTGTTGCCCCACAACAGCAAAACAGCCCACGACTAATGGAAAGACAACATTAGTTGTCCACATTGAATATAATACTCAACAGAAGCATATGAGTTACCTGTAAGATCATATACACACAACTCAACAAGGCACACATTCAGATGTATACAGAGGAAACATCACCATGGGAAGTGTCTCTGCAAAGTACTTCACCAAAGAGGACCACACTGACATATCTGGCATGCAGGAGATATGCACAACAGAAGGTGTTTTTGTAGAGGTAGGATGTCATCATACAGATAAATAGCATGGAAAGGTAGATGTAAAATAACCACTACCACAATAAATCTAGGGCCATGTTGTTTATAGGGCTGTATCAGTACAAACATAACCTAAATCCAGGGGTCATACACTAAAAGTGATACATCACACATAGCATAGTGTTGTGTAACAGCATGGTACAACACACTAAACTGCATCAGTAATGACAACATTTCAAAGAACTGTCTAAAAACAAAAATACCACAAACAAATCTCAAATAATATGCTTGACATGGAATGCCACACGTAAGGTGAAACATCAATTCACAGGTTATTGCTGGTAGACTGACAGCAGTTAGAGGTAAGAATATGTTCAATCATGCAGAGCATCAATGACCATCAGTACACTTTAGCCATGGAACATGCAGCATTGTTTGGAATACAGCAACATAAGTATATATGTGTGTAGAATCAAATAGATATGGGAAGGCACATATAGGAAGTACATGTCAGCATGAAGATAAAATATCATAAGTAGCACAGGTATGCAGACAGAGGCAAATATGTGCATGCGGGAATGCCAGACAAGGAAATGTGTAATGTAGCAATCAATGCTGGATGACTAAGATAACATGCTACAATCATGAAAATACATGCTGTCTGTTATCTAGCAAGAGATGTAAACACCAAACCACGAAGACAGTCATGTACAGCATTTCTGTTGTCAGTATGTGAACTTACATATACTATTGACAAATATGGAGAATGTGTCACAACTTGAAGCTAGTAAACTAGGTCAGATAACTGATCAGAAAAGCCCTGTGGCATCAGACATTTCAGAAACCTCCCACAGACTGATTAGTCAGTGGTCATCACAGCAGTCAGCATTGCCACAGGGTCAGAAAGATACAACAGGACACACTCTGGATCAACCATTAGTGTTACTCTAATACAGTCTAAAGCACCCATGCTGATAGCTCACACAGTGGTCATGGCTGTCCCTGACACTTCCGGAAACACTCAGTCTATAGTGCTGTATCAAGGAGCTGGATGTGGTGGCACTAGCATTTTGGGGCACAGTGTGGGTAGGAGCAGTAGTACAGTGTGCATGTCTGGATGTGACTGCTGAGTTCACAGTTAATTGACCAATAGCAGATGTATATGCATGCTGCAGCTCAGACATTAATGCTTCGGCCATGTGTAGGTCTAATGAGAGGGAGTCTGCCTCGCTCCACTGGAGGCAATCTGCTTAGTACAGTTAGGGAAAATGACACCCAGTTCATGCTATGACACTGCTCTAGCACCACTGTGAAAAGGGTTTTAACAGAACTTGCAACAGATACCACATTTCATACTGTGCAACCAATGGTGCCATGACCTCACCATGTCTGTGTTCCTAACCTTCATGTAACACATGCAGCTGGTGTGTAACACAGTCATTGACATGATCAAGTGCACACAGGTCAGAGCTATGATGTCTCTGTGAACATTCTTGTGCTTGTAACAGTAAGAGTTCACCCTTTGACCTCAGAGCCCTTTCCATGCACATCAGCTACACTCTCCACATGTAGTCTGATGGACAATATCGGTCCAATGTGATGACGAGTCACCATTACCAGACTCTACATGGGACAAAAGGTCACTGCTAGCATCATGCCCATCAACTGATGTCCCCACATCACTGGAATGGCCATCCACATTATACTCCTTATCGGAGACTACACCATGAACATCATGTCTCTCCCCTTCTGAGCCATATAGTGAACCTAATTTGTCATGTGCCATTTGTCATAGTATCATAGTGAGGCACATCAGTGGATGGGCTATTGGAGGAGGCAAGTAGTGGTTGTGTCACAAAAAGACAAAGATACATGTCACATACATTCACTGCAGTCAAATGATGCAGCACAGGACTGACATTTTGAAGAACTATAGAACTATAATGCTTATGGTGATATGGACTTACCAGGTCATTGTGGCTGTGGGCTGTTCACAGACCCTATATACCCTATATACCAAAGATATGGATTGTCATTTACATATCAAGGAAATATGACAGATAGTTTCAATATAAGTATAAAACTTACCCGACATCATCTCTTCTGACTCTACCACCAGTGGTGAGGGTTGAAATGCCACTGTCATGTAGAAAGATAAATGTGCAAAGCTCAGTATTAAGCACATACAAGGAATCATGTCACATTCAATTTGATGTATAGCACACAGCAAATGAGACACATACTGGATGGGCGATGATGACATGCAGATTGCAAGTCTCTTGTGCAGGTGAACAAGACCACATTAGTCATGAAGGGCACAGACGTAGTTATAAAGAGTGAAATGTAGCAACCACATAGACTGCCTTACCAGGTCCAGCCTCCCTTGTTTGGGAACATGTCATCCAACATAAAATGCAACCTGTATTATAAAATAAGTAACTGAAAATTCAGTTATAAAGTACACAGTATACATGTTTTAGGCTCATAGGATCATAGGAGGTTACTAGGCTAATGGCCCTGGGGCCCTTACAAGCCTAGCCAAGAGTTTATCCCCAAAATTAATCCTCAGTCAGCACCTGTCACCCATGTCAATGATGGACACAGGTGGACCCCCTGGGACAGATTTGTGGTTTCCCATCCCCTCATCAAGGTTGCACTTGAAGAGGGTCAGCGAGGTGCTCTGTTTGACATGTATGGGAAGTGGGGCAGCCTCTGGGAGGCAAACTTGTCTCTACAGCAGGTTTTGTTGATGTTGCATATTAGATTCAGGCCTTTTGAGTGGGCAGTGCATGAGGAGTTAGACTTACAGATATGGAGAATCTCTAGTAGGGCAGTGTCCAGGTTTGCCTTGTAGGCGAGACACAGATCACCCATGAGCAATCTGTACGTTACCAAGTACAGTGATAGTGATTTGAGTCTGTCTGCATAGGACAGCTGTTGGAGGCCATGGATTCTCTTTGTGAGGTATTTCAGTGGCTTTTCCAGGTGATGCAGATGTTTGGAGAGGTATATCCCAAATGGGGTGTTATACTCAATTATTGGTCTAATGAGGGAGGAGTATAGAGAGATAATAACCTCCTTTTTTCTGGATGCAATCCCTTTACTTATGAGATGAACTAAGTAAAAAGCTTTATGACTACTGCTGCTACATGATGGCTGAATGTGAGGTTGTTATCACACAGAGTGCCCAGGTCTCTCACCCCAGGTTGAGTGCTTAGGGAGTTGCCATTGATGTGGTAATTCATAAGGGTCATGTTTTTGCCAAATGGTATGATGATACATTTTTTTTTTTGCATTTTAACTTGAGGCCATGACTTTGGCACCAGTCATTAGTTGTTGTGAGACCTTCTTGCAGTATGTTAGCATGTAAAAACAAATAAGAAAGAAACAGGATGCATGACACAGTGGGCTTCTTTTCTTCTTTCTTCATAGACTATTTCTGGGGCAGTACAGCTTCTGTAGGGTTTTCTTCATTCAAGCTGCTGGAAGTGCTCCTTTCATCTACTGTTGGTGTCCTGTGAACTGGTGAGCAGGTTGTTACTGGCTTCACTTATGAAAGAAGCCTGATGACTATTTTTCTCTTTCTGTCTTTGCCTTGCAACCTGATAGATTTTCTTTGTGCCATCTGCTGAGTCATTTTCCAGAAGCTGGAAAATCACTTTTGAGGCCCTGTTCTTTGTTATTGCAACTGCTCTGTTAACCTCATGGCTAACCAACCAGTAGTCCTGCTTAGTCTGGTCTATCTTTTCTATCTTCCACTTTTTTCTGCACTTCTGCTTTCTTTTGATGACTTCCCGGACTTCTGCATTCCACCACCAGCTTTCCTTAAGTACCTTATTTCCATACCTGGCTTAACTGCATATCTGTTCTATAGTCTTCACACATACTATTTTGAGGCACTGCCATTCTTCTTTATCTCCACTTATTTCCTCTTCTTCCTGTTGTGCTAGAGCTCTGATAATTCCCTTTAACCTTTGTGCTTTCTCTCCATTCATCTTTCAGATCCTTCAGCATAGTCTGCCTCAGCGGCATGTTTGCCACTCCTGTATGTGATTTTCTGACATTTTCTCTGCTGAACAGTGTGCTGACCACCATCAAGCCATTTGCTTGACAGAAGATTAGAATTGCTTCTCCTTTATTCCTGTTGACCAAGCTGAGTAGACCCAGGCAGTCCTCATATTCTGTTTTGTCTGTCCCACTAAGTGCATTCAAGCACCCCATTATCAACACCAGCTTATGTTGTCCTACTTTATCTAGTACATCCTGCAACTACAGCCTAAATGCATTCTTTTCTTCACTATCACAACCCTGCTGTAGAGCAGAGGCTGCAATTATGAATACTGATCTATCCTTACATTGGAATCTGATTGCCATGAGTCTGTCACTAATTCTGATGACATCCCTTACTGTCTGCTAAATCCTCTCCTACAATTCCCACATCATTTCTAGTTGGTCTTGTCCTGAGTAGAATACTCTGACTCACAAGCCAATTGTCTTTTCTGCACTGCCCTTCAATCTTGTCTCCTGGATACAGTGGGTGTCCAATCTCCTTATTTCCATCATTTCATCCACTTCCAAGCTGCTTCCTGTCAGTGAACCTATAGTGAGTGTAGTAAGCCTTAGTTCATGTTCACCAGGTTGACTGGTTTTACATCCAGCTTTCAATCAACAGAGATATGCTAGGTAACCCAAGCAGGGCAACTGGACACAAACTGGCCAGTAGCTTATTGACTCAGCTCTGCTCACCTTTACGGCAGGCAGGCCAGTAAAAGAACATAGATCCGAGTAGGTTGGGTAATCATCCCAATTATCACCAGTAAATACCCATGCCCATTTAGAATCCTGTTCATACATAGACAACAATTCTGCCAAATGGAAATAAAACCAAAAATATTTCACCAAAATATCAAAAAAAAACTTTTTTACAGGGGAGCAAGCCCAACTGTACCCCTAATGTTAAGGAAAATCCCACAAACACACCCCAAACCTGACTATACCTATTCCAAGTTTGACTAACAGTGAAGAATAGGGGATTACCCACTATTGCTGAACATTTTTTTATCCAAATGGCATTCACAGAAACTACTGTTGACAAACTAACAAGCTCCCACCCATTTTTGCAACATTAATCAATGTGATCAATTCATCTACAGATAATTTTTACAATATCGAGTAGTTAGCCTTAATACAAATAAGCTGGACATTCTCTGCAGGTTGCTAAATTGACCAGGTGTTTTCTTTTACAATCTCTATAGATCTTTGAACATGTCCTCTTATTCATGGTAGGATGAATAAAAGAATTCATGGTAGTGATGGAGCTACAAGCTTTACAGGTCATCCAGGAATGGTGCCAATCCTGTCAGACCTTAGACCTGTGTCCTTTTAACATTCCCATAACAAAGCTACCTTTTTAATGATAAACCATTCTTAAGACAAAAGCTAGGGGAATTACCAGCTATATTCTTAATACCTTCACCTACCAATAAAATTAGCCAATTTTTTTCTTATGATATCACAAAAAGAACTGATATTATTAGAGCATGTAAGATTAACCCTCATGTTCCTATTTGAATAGATGTTCCAAGAGTACTGTCCATTAGAATCTGGATCTTCCTTCCCGGAGAAATGCAGTTTTCATCTCACCTTTCTCAAAGCTCTTATTTCATTGGCCGTACAAATGACGTCATGATATCAATAGCCTCTATCAAAAAATTCCCCACTGAGCATATTATAAGCTCAATCTAGTTCAAAAGCATCTGTATGCTATCTTGACAGTCTCAAGAATTGACTTTTAAGCACAATGTGATGAATATAACCCTGATGCATACTTGTACAATGCAATATAGTGTTTTTCCAACAAGAGTTCCTAAAAACACTTGTATCAACAATAACTGCTTTACTTTTTTGTAGATGAACACCCAAAAAGTCTGTCACAGAACATGACTAATTAACAGTAAATCTAAGAAAATTCATACTCACATTCAGTTCCTTGACAAACTCCGTTAGCTATTCAATAGTCCCATGCCAAACCATAAACACATCATCAACAAATCTCATGTAATGAATAATACTCTTACAAAATCTATGCATTGTTAATACATGCTCATGTTCCCATTGTGCTAGAACCATATTGGTGTAGCTATTGGCACAATCAGTGCCCATAGCTATGCTCAATTTCTGTAAAAAAAATACTCATTTTCAAAAATAAACGCTTTATGAATGAGTACAAGTTCCAGCAATGAGCAAATCAAACTAACCTAATCACACTGTGTTGAGACAAAACAATCTAACAGCATCTGTACTATATTCATTAAGCATTATAGTGACGATCGTACAAACATCCATGGTTACAAACATAACATCAGTGATATCATCAAAAGTCTGGAGACATTCATACAAACTAGTAAGAAAGTCCTCAGTATCTTTAAGGACTGAAAGTGCTTTCACCAAAATAGGTTTCAGTTTTTCTTCTACATAGATGGATAAAGGTTCAGTCTGCCACCCTTGTCCTGAAACTAAAGGACACATGGGTGGAGCGACCGGATCCTTATGCATTTTTGGTAAACCATGTATAATAGGTAACAGAGGCTCATCCACATTAAAAAATAAATACATATAAGATATGAGGCCAGTCATCAAGAGGTCATATAAACCCTCATGCCCATGCCTAATCAAATTATTAACATTGACTTTAGTTGTAATGCAATAAGCGCCACAACCAGATAAAACCAAGCACATGCTATTCAAATAAAATGTCTTGTCTGTTATGACAATCATGCCCCCTTTATCAGCAGGGTGAATCTGAATATTGTCATTATTTTGTAATTCATCTATATCTATGTGCTCCTTTTTAGTCAAGTTAAAAAACTTTCTAGTATTGTTAGAATACAATACCTTCTGTAAGTCTGTTTTACACACCTAAAAAGCTTCCAGGAATGGATGAATGGGAGGATTAAAAGTGCTGGGCTTTCTAAATTTATTGAAGGCTTGTTCACCAAAAAATAAGATATTCAATGTATCCCTCCTAGAGAACAGCCTGAAGGATTAAGTATCACTTTACTAAATGTAGAGCTCTCAGCCAGTATGGAAGACAAACCTTTGCTAAGTAAACACTACTGTGACTCACTTAAAACAACAGAAAAAATATTAAGAATCAAATGCGTTCCTGTATTTGATTCCACATCACATCCTAATTGGTATCTTGTCCCTGATTCATTGACATATGCCTTTTCTTTTTCCTCCTGCTCAACAAGCATTTGCCTCTCATAGGGTTCAAATGCTTCACCAAGCTCAGGAAGTGATGGAAAGTGACTTATAGATAAAGGCTGATAGTAACATTAATTCTTTCTCTCTCATCCCTGTTTCCAAAGGTCTGTCTTCAATACTGCAAGCAGAACTGGTAACAGTAGTGATAACTCTGCTCATTGACACTAGCAGAACCATCAGAACTGATAGTAGATACAGTAACATTCAGAACATTCAAAGGTCTCTTTGGTCTTCTTGTTAATAAAGACCCTCCTGAGGCCAAACAAAAGTGTTCCACACTTGAAATCATTATAATCATGTTCAATGCTTCCCCACATGTTCTGCTGCTGTAACTTGTTATCATACATGCTAATGTTATTCATAGCTTCATAAAATTTGGAGGAGTTTTTGTTTTAAGAATGGTTTATCATTGAAAAGGCAGCTCTGTTATGGGAATGTTAAAATGTGGGTCTATGGTCTGACAGGACTGGCACATTTCCTTACTGATCCTGTAAAGCTTGAAGCTCCATCTCTACCAAGAATGTTTTTATTCATCCTACCACAACTAGAAGGACATGTCTGAAGATCTATGCAGATTGTAAAAAGTAAAGACCTGGTCTATTTATTTAGACCTACAGGGAATGTCCCAGCTTTTATGTGGGAAAAACAATCTTAACCTTAAGGAAAGAATCTTAGAACATCTAGGGGAAATGCATAGGAAAGTCATTATGAATGCCCTTGCTAAATATATTGATCATAATCAAGGACATAGTTTTGAGTTCATGTTTTTGCCAAATGGTATGATGATACATTTTTTTTTTTGCATTTTAACTTGAGGCCATGACTTTGGCACCAGTCATTAGTTGTTGTGAGACCTTCTTGCAGTATGTTAGCATGTAAAAACAAATAAGAAAGAAACAGGATGCATGACACAGTGGGCTTCTTTTCTTCTTTCTTCATAGACTATTTCTGGGGCAGTACAGCTTCTGTAGGGTTTTCTTCATTCAAGCTGCTGGAAGTGCTCCTTTCATCTACTGTTGGTGTCCTGTGAACTGGTGAGCAGGTTGTTACTGGCTTCACTTATGAAAGAAGCCTGATGACTATTTTTTTTCTCTTTCTGTCTTTGCCTTGCAACCTGATAGATTTTCTTTGTGCCATCTGCTGAGTCATTTTCCAGAAGCTGGAAAATCACTTTTGAGGCCCTGTTCTTTGTTATTGCAACTGCTCTGTTAACCTCATGGCTAACCAACCAGTAGTCCTGCTTAGTCTGGTCTATCTTTTCTATCTTCCACTTTTTTCTGCACTTCTGCTTTCTTTTGATGACTTCCCGGACTTCTGCATTCCACCACCAGCTTTCCTTAAGTACCTTATTTCCATACCTGGCTTAACTGCATATCTGTTCTATAGTCTTCACACATACTATTTTGAGGCACTGCCATTCTTCTTTATCTCCACTTATTTTCTCTTCTTCCTGCTGTGCTAGAGCTCTGATAATTCCCTTTAACCTTTGTGCTTTCTCTCCATTCATCTTTCAGGTCCTTCAGCCTAGTCTGCCTCAGCGGCATGTTTGCCACTCCTGTATGTGATTTTCTGACATTTTCTGTGCTGAACAGTGTGCTGACCACCATCAAGCCATTTGCCTGACAGAAGATTAGAATTGCTTCTCCTTTATTCCTGTTGACCAAGCTGATTAGACCCAGGCAGTCCTCATATTCTGTTTTGTCTGTCCCACTAAGTGCATTCAGGCACCCCATTATCAACACCAGCTTATGTTGTCCTACTTTATCTAGTACATCCTGCAACTACAGCCTAAATGCATTCTTTTCTTCACTAGCACAACCCTGCTGTGGAGCAGAGGCTGTGATTATGAATACTGATCTATCCTTACATTGGAATCTGATTACCATGAGTCTGTCACTAATTCTGATGACATCCCTTACTGTCTGCTAAATCCTCTCCTACAATTCCCACATCATTTCTAGTTGGTCTTGTCCTGAGTAGAATACTCTGACTCACAACCCAATTGTCTTTGCTGCACTGCCCTTCAATCTTGTCTCCTGGATACAGTGTGTGTCCAATCTCCTTATTTCCATCATTTCATCCACTTCCAAGCAGCTTCCTGTCAGTGAACCTATAGTGGGTGTAGTAAGCCTTAGTTCATGTGCACCAGGTTGACTGATTTTACATCCAGCTTTCTATCAACGGAGATATGCTAGGTAACCCAAGCAGGGCAACTGGACACAAACTGGCCAGTAGCTTATTGACTCAGCTCTGCTCACCTTTATGGCAGGCAGGCCAGTAAAGGAACATAGACCCAGAGTAGGTTGGGTCATCATCCCAATTATCACCAGTAAATACCCATGCCCATTTAGAATCCTGTTCATACATAGACAACAATTCTGCCAAATGGAAATAAAACCAAAAATATTTCACCAACATATCAAAAAAATCTCTTTTTACAGGGGAGCAAGCCCAACTGTACCCCTAATGTTAAGGAAAATCCCACAAACACACCCCAAACCTGAATATACCTATTCCAAGTTTGACTAACAGTGAAGAATAGGGGTTACCCACTATTGATGAACATTTTTTATCCAAATGGCATTCACAGAAACTACTGTTGACAAACTAACAAGCTCCCACCCATTTTTGCAACATTAATCAATGTGATCAATTCATCTACAGATAATTTTTACAATATTGAGTAGCTAGCCCTAATACAAATAAGTGGGACATTCTCTGCAAGTTGCTAAATTGACCAGGTGTTTTCTTTTACAATCTCCATAGATCTTTGAACATGTCCTCTTATTCATGGTAGGATGAATAAAAGAATTCTTGGTAGTGATGGAGCTACAAGCTTTACAGGTCATCCAGGAATGGTGCCAATCCTGTCAGACCTTAGACCTATCCTTTTAACATTCCCATAACAAAGCTACCTTTTCAATGATAAACCATTCTTAAGACAAAAGCTAGGGGAATTACCAGCTATATTCTTAATACCTTCACCTACCAATAAAATTATCCAATTTTTCTTATGATATCACAAAAAGAACTGATATTATTAGAGCATGTAAGATTAACCCTCATGTTCCTATTTGAACAGATGTTCCAAGAGTACTGTCCATTAGAATCTGCATCTTCCTTCCCGGAGAAATGCGGTTTTCATCTCACCTTTCTCTAAGCTCTTATTTCATTGGCTGTACAAGTGACGTCATGATATCAATAGCCTCTATCAAAAAATTCCCCACTGAGCATATTATAAGCTCAATCTAGTTCAAAAGCATCTGTATGCTATCTTGACAGTCTCAAGAATTGACCTTTAAGCACAATGTGATGAATATAACCCTGATGCATACTTGTACAATGCAATATAGTGTTTTTCCAACAAGAGATCCTAAAAACACTTGTATCAACAATGACTGCTTTACTTTTTTGTAGATGAACACCCAAAAAGTATGTCACAGAACATGACTAATTAACAGTAAATCTAAGAAAATTCATACTCAAATTCAGTTCCGTGACAAACTCCGTTAGCTATTCAATAGTCCCACGCCGAACCATAAACACATCATCAACAAATCTCGTGTAATGAATAATATTCTTAAGTTCTATGCCTTGTTAATACATGCTCATGTTCCCATTGTGCTAGAACCATATTGGTGTAGCTATTGACACAATCAGTGCCCATAGCTATGCTCAATTTCTGTAAAAAATACTCATTTTCAAAAATAAATGCATTATGAATGACTACAAGTTCCAGCAATGAGCAAATCAAACTAACCTAGTCACTTGAATATTCACTGTGTTGAGACAAAACAATCTAACAGCATCTGTACTATATTCATTAAGCATTACAGTGAAGATCGTACAAACATCCATGGTTACAAACATAACATCAGTGATATCATCAAAAGCCTTGAGACATTCATACAAACTAGTAAGTAAGTCCTCAGTATCTTTAAGGACTGAAAGTGCTCTCACCAAAATAGGTTTTAGTTTTTCTTCTACATAGATGGATAAAGGTTCAGTCTGCCACCCTTGTCCTGAAACTAAAGGACGCATGGGTGGAGCGACCGGATCCTTATGCATTTTTGGTAAACCATGTATAATAGGTAACAGAGGCTCATCCACATTCAAAAATAAATACATATAAGATAGGAGGCCAGTCATCAAGAGGTCATATAAACCCTCATGCCCATGCCTAATCAAATTATTAACATCGACTTTAGTTGTAATGCAATAAGTGCCACAACCAGATAAAAGCAAGCACATGCTATTCAAATAAAATGTCTTGTCTGTTATGACAATCATGCCTCCTTTATCAGCAGGGTGAATCCGAATATTGTCATTATTTTGTAATTCATCTATATCTATGTGCTCCTTTTTAGTCAAGTTAAAAAACTTTCTAGTATTGTTAGAATATAATACCTTCTGTAAGTCTGTTTCACACACCTTCAAAAAAGCTTCCAGGAATGGATGAATGGGAGGATTAAAAGTGCTGGGCTTTCTAAATTTATTGAAGGCTTGTTCACCAAAAAATAAGATATTCAATGTATCACTCCTAGAGAACAGCCTGAGATTAAGTATCACTTTACTAAATGTAGAGCTCTCAGCCAGTATGGAAGACAAACCTTTGCTAAGTAAACACTACTGTGACTCACTTAAAACAACAGAAAAAATATTAAGAATCAACGTTCCTGTATTTGATTCCACATCACATCCTAATTGGTATCTTGTCCCTGATTCATTGACATATGCCTTTTCTTTTTCCTCCTGCTCAACAAGCATTTGCCTCTCATAGGGTTCAAATGCTTCACCAAAACAGGAAGTGATGGAAAGTGACTTATAGATAAAGGTGATAGTAACATTAATTCTTTCTCTCTCATCCCTGTTTCCAAGGTCTGTCCAATACTGCAAGCAGAACTGGTAACAGTAGTGATGACCTGCTCATTGACACTAGCAGAACCATCAGAACTGATAGTAGATACAGTAACATTCAGAACATTCAAAGTCTCTTGGTCTTCTTGTTAATAAAGACCTCCTGAGGCCAAACAAAAGTGTTTCCACACTTGAAATCATTATAATCATGTTCAATGCTTCCCCTGTTCTGCTGCTGTAACTTGTTATCATACATGCTAATGTTATTCATAGCTTCATAAAATTTGGAGGAGTTTTTGTTTTAAGAATGGTTTATCATTGAAAAGGCAGCTCTGTTATGGGAATGTTAAAAAGGTAGGTCTATGGTCTGACAGGACTGGCACCTTTCCTTACTGATCCTGTAAAGCTTGAAGCTCCATCTCTACCAAGAATGTTTTTATTCATCCTACCACAACTAGAAGGACATGTCTGAAGATTTATGCAGATTGTAAAAGTAAAGACCTGGTCTATTTACGAACCTACAGGGAATGTCCCAGCTTTTATGTGGGAAAAAACAATCTTAACCTTAAGGAAAGAATCTTAGAACATCTAGGGGAAATGCATAGGAAAGTCATTATGAATGCCCTTGCTAAATATATTGATCATAATCAAGGACATAGTTTTGAGTTCATGGTTTTGCAGTTAACAAATGTTAATATGAGAGGTGGTGACATTAAGAATAAAACAGTGAATGATGAGCTGAGATGGATATTTACATTTCAGGCAGATAAGGGTTTTGAGCTCAGTGACTGTATACATTTAAATACAGCACTCAAGGGACATAGATTTTTTTCATTAGCTTTAATGATTTTAATGGTTGCCATGGTTTTTAATGATCTAATTGTTTTCTATAAGATGAATGAGTTTTTGTATTTAAACTGTGTGGTCTGATGAAATGAGTAGAGCATGAAAGCGCTTACCAATAAAATAAGATCTGCCTTTTAGCCATGGTGGTAAGTCTTTATTTTCATCTTATATATCTCTGACCTATCTGCCCTTCAGTGGTTCCCCCAGCCCTTATCCCCATAATAGCTGAAATGCCATTACATCATGTGTCTTGTATGCCCTAGTGTCTAGTGTTTCCCCATCCCCTGATCCCTGCACTTAACTGTTGAGTTATCCCTGGTGTCTAGTGTCCACCCCCGCAATCCCAGTGCAGAAGTCTGGGCCATTATCCCTGGTGTCTAGTGTTTCCAACCACCCCACAATTGCCATATTGATGTTGATGCCATTATGGCACTTCACTGCTGAGTTATCCTCGGTGTCTAGTAGCTCCCCATATCCATGATCCTTGTACAAAACAGCTGTTTTGCCATGCTCACTAAAATGATGTAGGGGGGCTGGCCATGCTGATCTATATGGCAGAGTGTTTTCTTGAATCATTTGGCATGTAGATGCTTTCTTTGAGGGCAGTTCCAGAGGAGAGAGACCAGAAGGCTAATTAGCATATGCCTCTCTCCAGGGCTGCCGCAATAACATTCAGCATGACTGCGAAGCCAGCTGTATATGGTACTGTATGTCTACATGCCAGAGCATTGCACAGCACCATGTTAGGGCTGCTGCTGCTGAAGAACCAAACGGTTACCGTGATGCGCACAATGAGATGGAGATAGCTTTCATGATCCCTCCTATGTCAGAGAGATGTGAAGGAGTCATCCTAAACAGGATGGACAAAGGGTACAGGTGACACAGGCAGTTTAGTGTGTACAGTAATTACTCGTCAGACCTCCAAAAGAACTTTTTTCACAAAGAGGGTTGTAGACCTATAGAATGGACTACTAGAATGGCTGGTAGACAGGGAATCCACAGAGGCATTCAACAGGGGAATGTGACAGGTGGAAATAGTGTAAGGGAGAAAGTAGGCATGCGGGGAACAGCAGATTTAATAGACTTATTACCTCCTCCCATCAAGCAAATCTAATGTAATATAATGTATACATATAGATTTTGTGTCTTTGGAACATTTGTTTAAAGATGTTTTAACTGTTAATGCTTGTGAACATTATCTGAAACTTTGCAGCATTTTTTCTAAGTGCTCAAAGTGTCTTAGACCATTTCTCTAAAGTCACAAAATTTTTGGAAATATTTGTCTAAATGCATTGTGAATCTGGGTAATTTGCCAAAATGCTCAGTGCCCTTAAAGCATTTTGTTATATATTTCAGAGCACTTGGAATAGCAGTATAAATATTTCATGATGCCAGTGCACCTCTGAAAGGAATGAGGAATTGTTTTAAACTTCCAGTCATTTTGACAGAAATTCAGCAATTATCTCAGACATTTATTTAAATTCTGTTTTCTGTATTAGAAATGTTTATTGAATGCTAAAGCTGTTTCAAGCATTTATATAAATGCACAGAATTTTACAGTATTTATGTGAATTTGAGGATGTTTTGCAATGTTTTCTTAAATATTAACAATTTGGAATGTTTGCATGAATTGTTCAGTTAAATTGCTGTGTAGCACACCTGGTGTTTAGAAAGAATGTCTTAATGCATAAAGCACTGTATCATATCTGCCAAAATGCACTAGACATTTTGGAGTACATTTATAAATGCAATGTAGATTTGGTCTTGTTTGCCAAAATGTTCTGCAAACTGGGCTGAATGCTCAAAGTAAAAAGGGGACTGTTGTATGCAGTGCTATGGAAGCATCTGTGTAAAAAAGATTTCATCATTCATGATACTGTGGTAGACTAGAGGTTACATCCTGCCAATGATACAGAAACCAGCCAGTTTGCCAAAACTGGAAACCTCTTCCATGCAGTCACTTTTGCTACTTATAGGCTAATCTTGTTTGTTGGGAACTATAAAAGCAGCCAGAATTACTAAATATCTGCAGGACTTTCTTGCCATCTTGTGAGATGCATCCCTGAGACTTATCTGAAGCAGCAGTCAGCCAAGGCTTCCTATCAGACATATATAACTTCTTTGTTTACTCCTTCCACATATATAGATAATATTTTATTATATTTCTGTGTTTTAAGTGTTTTTGATGAAAATAGCAGTATTTTACTTTAAGAAAATTGCTTTTCAGGCATGTTGGTAGACTTTCCTAGATAACCATCATTGTTTCTCTAGGCATTGCATTCAAAGTACATATTGGGGGATTCAGTAATCCTCCGTGTAGGATGAATAAAGTCCTACTCGGAGACTGCTGTCTAAGAGTTAGATGTCAGCGAGTCATGCATATGCATGAGGGCATGCTGACTCAACACCCAGGCTAACACGAAGCATGTAGGAGTGCAGGGGGCATGTCAGACTGCCGAGCAGTCCAAATATCCATGCCCCTGCAAGTGCCTAACTCTGCAAATGTCAGCAGATATGAGCGAGTCTGCTCAAATGTGTATACCCGAACACTACACTCCCCCACATTTAAAAGCCCTGTACAAATGAAATAAAATGTAAAACAATTTTTTTTATTATTCACCATATAGCTGCCCATATTTGCGCGTGTGTGTGCGGGTGTGCTCATTGCTTAGCTACAGTTAGCAGTTTAGAAATCGAAGAGGATAATAAACCACTTATATGCAAATTAAGCCAAACAGCAATAGTGTAGTGGTAGAGCCTTCGTACAAAGAGGAGGCATTCCCGGTTCGAGTCCCACCACTCCCCTTTCCATTTTCTGTATGAAATCCGTGTATAAAAATAATTCCTGACATTTACCTTTTAAATTACATTAAAATGCATCGAAATGGTCTATGTAGTAGTGAACGATATTTTAAATATATATAAGAAAGTGAAACGGTCATGCATAATAATGAATGCATAAATAACCTATCTTAAGCAATTTGAAGCACTACTAAGCAACATTAACCAGTATTAAGCACATTTAAGAATAATTGCCCATAGCTAAGCACTGCTTTAACTAACACAATAGCTTTGTGCAAAGCTGTGCATTGCACCAACCAGCGAAAATTAAACATGTTTGCGCGGAGCTGTGCACCGCGCTAACTAGCGCAACATTGGGCAACGTCGGGCAATGTAGAGCAACGTCAAGCAATGTTGGGCAAAGTTGAGCAAAGTTGACTAAACCCAGCCATACCCCCTACCGGTCAGGCCAGTAGTAAAATAAAACCGCAATGACAGGTCTCGAACCCGGGATAGTGTGCACCATAATCACAGTACTAATCCACTAAGCCATGACATCATTTGATGCTTATGGACTGTCAACACACATATACATATGAATCAAAGTTTACCCAGTGCTAAGCAGGTGTGCACTCACGTGAGAACTTTCAAATCCAGCCAATCACAAATAAGTGTGGGAAATGAGGCATATTTAAGCTCCATAGGTGGGAATATTTACCATAACTGGTTGCAGCTCCCATCTGCAGGCAGCAATGGCTGGTGTCAGAGAGGGGTCTCACTTCCAAGCGCAACGATGGGGCATTGAGGAGTCAAAACTGATGGTTTGGCTCCTCGTCCATCATCATGATGCTAGACTCCTGCAGGGCCAGTTCCAGGGCATGGAATTCAAAGTGGAGGCCTGGAACCGTCTCGCACATGAACTCACCAGTGTCACAGGCATCCCTCAGACTGGTGAACAGGTTAGACATCACCATGCAGACCTGAAGAGATGCAAGCAGGACTTACTTAACCAATGGATGCAGGAGGCCTGTGGGATGCAAAATGCCCCACTATTGAGTAGGTAGCCATGGACTGAAGTATGTAAAGATTGCTAGTATAGTCGATAGTATGGATAGGTATATGTCTCAATATCACTTCATTTACTTCACAGCTGCAGGTGTCGGTGTTGTGAATCAGCAAGCCTATGCAGATAGGCTGCTAAGGCTGCGACACCAGGCAGGTTAGTAATTTTTCTGCATGTACTGTTATATAAAATAAGTGAGAGAGCCTGGCTAAAAGTGTTTCAGCCCAATAATAAAGGTATAATAAGGCTTGAATAACTTGTCTGCATGAACTGTTATGTAAATATGTGAGAGAGCCTGAAAAAGAGTGTTGTAACCCATTAATAAAAGTATAATAAGTCCTGAATTATCTCTCTGCATGTATTGTTATATAGAATAAGTGAGAGAGCCAGAAAAAGAGTGTTGTAAACCATAAATGAAGGTATAATACATCCTGAATAAGATGTCTGCATGCACTGTAATAACAAATAAATGATAGAGCCACTAGAAAAGTGTGTAATGTAATTAATAAAGGTATAACACCTGTAGTGTGTCCGTGTCACTTTCTTTGAAATGTTGATGTACTCTTGCAGTATAGAAATAGTAGGGTTGTATTAAGCGCTGTCAACCCACACTTGAGTAGGCTCATAGAAAGAGTATGAATGGAGTGCCAGTATCTCTTAAGCATATATATAGTCCTCAACTATAGTTTCAAGCCTGGCATGTATAGGTAAATCTGGCACACGAGTAGCTTGTAGTTGTGTGCACTGGAAATGTCATTGTGCTGCTAGAAATGTAGGGTGCTGTTAAAATGTAACTGATAATGTCACCTGAACACATCCAAATATGTAGACATATGAATATAAATATAATATATAAATACATAGCAGTAACATCTGCATCCTGGACAGTTTGTATAACAGATCCAGGTCAGGTACATAAGGAACTAGCAAAACACATCCCACAATGTAATGGACATTGGCTAGTGTAATAATACATGTAGGGGATATATACCTGCAGTCAATAGGAATGTAGTGTAAAATATAAGTTCATATAAGTTGTTAATGGAGGTATCTTTTTACACCCACCTGTAT
Source organism: Protopterus annectens (assembly GCF_019279795.1). Lineage (NCBI taxonomy): Eukaryota > Metazoa > Chordata > Ceratodontiformes > Protopteridae > Protopterus > Protopterus annectens. Next base: position 447,787,127 of record NC_056745.1, read on the forward strand.
GTGCATAAACAATGCAATTCCACACCTCAATGGGTATGTGTAATCTCAAAACATTTGTTGGGACATATGTCCTATTGGTTTATAAATATCTGCATAACTTTGATGCATGTACCCTGTTCAAACACCACAATCTTGGTGTCCTGTTGCCACCATTAATTCCTACATGCTGTTGGAATGTCCACTGTCATTCAATATATGCATGTGTTATGCTTGCTGTTCAACAGTTGGAACTTTGGTGTGTTGGGTTAATGGGAATATTACTGCATGCTGTTACAACTAATTTGCAATGTTGTTGGCTACAATGTCATTAAATTCACCTAAACACAGAGCGTGGGAAAGTCGGTCCCAGCGGACCCCCACCCACCTCAGCTGGCGATGGCACCTGGCACCAGCAGGTCTGGTGCCCACCCGGGCCCTCCTCCTCCTCCTCCCTGGTCCACCTTTGGGTGGAAGTGATGCAGGGGATGGGGCTTGTCCCCCTATGCAAGCGTGGCCAGAGGAGGGCCACCTGTCACCGTCCGAAGGGTCTGGGCTGTGGTGCGTAGGGAGATCCAGCGTTCAGTTGCTGATCCCCTACGCCAGCTTGAGGTAAGAGTGGCACGACTCACAGGTGAGCCTGCCCCTCCTATGCAGCCCCCAGTGCAGCCACCCTCCGGGCTTTGAAGGTGCAGTGGTGACTGCCCATGGGTGGGGATCTCACTTCCACTGTTACCATCTGTAGGCTCATGGGCTTGCGATTTCCAAACATCCTTCCCAGTCAATTATGTTCACCCACCCCATGTGTCATATTCTGCCCCTGTATGTGTCTTGTTTGTCTTGTCTGTTTACCTTCCCAACCTACCTCCCAAAACATACCTACTTCCCCTACCCCACATTCCACTCTCACCTGAAAAAAAAAAATGGGCAATCTGCTCCCACAAAAAAAATTATGCCCCATACATAGCTGCCCATTTTGCACAGATGTCCACTGGACACAGAAACTGAAATTCAATTGGCAGTACAACATACTTTGTTATCCTCACCCCTCTCTCAGGGGTGGAAGGTTTCAAAATTCCCTCCACATTACTAGCATATGCACAGCTGTTGCTGTTAAAGAAATGGGCAGCTATGGATCTTCCCTACACCTGTCCTGCACATCTCGAGCTGTTTTCCCTACTGTCTTTCCCTCTTTGTGCCCCTTTTTCACCACTTTCCTATCTCCCCATTTTCTTTTCTTTCAAAGAAATGAGCGCGGGGGTTAGCAGGAGTAAGCACTTTTAAGCAGCAGTAAGCGGGTTTGAGAGTGTGCGCATGTGTGTGCTTAGCTAAGTATTGTAAGCATTGCGCAAACCCATGCAAACCCGCTTACAACTGCTTAAAAGTGCCTTAGTCACCCTGCATATGAGGTGCCTTGTTCTGCTCAGCAACAAAATAAAACAACACTATCAGTCTCGAACCCCAGACACACTAGACTGCATGAAGAACCACTAGGCCACAGTAGATATACAGCAGGATGTTGCTGAAATATATATATCATGCATCAGAATGTGTGACTGTAAAGGAAAGATAGGAATGCCATAACATAAAACCTGTTCTGTGGAACTTTACCAGCAGTTGTTGTGGAATTGCATTACATGACTGTGATAACAGAACCAGACATTCTAGCAGTAAATACTGTTACAACAGCACTTCACAACCCCCACACAGTATCATAGCAGGACAATCCCCACCCAAATGTACAAAATACCGGTGTGTTCAAGGTACAGCAAGGATGTAGGTAGGCATACTCAGTACTGGAATTGTCCAGTTTCATGAGCATCCTGTGATAATGTCAACAAAATAAAAAGCACAAACAGTGCAGAAGTGAGTACATTAATATCCACAGTATAGCTGTTCCCAAACAGTTCATGTGCCAAATGAAAACATTGCAATAACTACATATGTATGGCAGCTAATTGTGGATGTTGTAAAGAAACTCCATACTCCCATGTATCTTGTGTTAGCATTTCTAGGGGTGAGTACAATTCTACACTGTCAACTGTGTACTAGAAGAGGCAACATTCAGGTCTGAGTACAACATACAAATAACTGGCTACACCCTTAGCAACAGTTAGAAGAAGTATACCAACCTTCTGAGTTACACAATGGTGTCCGCAGCAAACAAGCATGGTCCCCATTCTGGAATTCTGAAAGGGCTATGCCTACCTGACCTAGCAATTTATAGCACTCAGTTGCTATGACAGTGAGTACTGCAAGTACCACACAGCAGGCTGCATGCAATTGCCAAATGGTGGCCACCAACTGGTGCAGAGGCCATCACATGCACATGTGCAGATACCTATAAAAGCAATCTGTACTTGCTGTCCACACATTTGAAAATTTGAAAGAAAATATATATAAAAAAACTGAAAAAAAAGTATTGAAAAAAGAAAATATTGCAAACAATATATTCTGAAATATATATCTATTTAACAAAAATCTTGAACAGTAAAAGAGATACTGAAAGCTAAATGTATACTGGTAAAAAAAGTATACCAGGATATACGGCAACATATACAAACACATACAAAGGCAAGGTATGTAACTGCTATGTATTTACTGGAATGTAGTAGATGTTAATGAAGAGTACTCTATATAGTTTGAATCATCCATATGTGGCAACAGTACGTATCGATGCACAGATGCCCTGCATAACCACTGGCATGGGGAAATGAGTGTGTTGCTGTGTGCAGTGGGATGTGACAGTGACATATGTAGTTCAGCATTAAATGTCAAAATTTGATCCATGTTATATGTGTTCTGTACAGTAGTGTGTACAATGTCTGTTTGGGGTAGTAGCCCATACAGTTATACAAACATGGATGTGACAGAGTAACAAATGCATGATAGTCATATTAATGTGTATCTTAGCATCGGCAACAGCTGTACCAGTCTAGTATGCTAATTCAGCATTAGCAGCTATGTATATACCCTCTAATATTACTGTGTGCTCACATGTGGCACCTGTTCATGTTGCAGCAAGGCCCAACAGGTCAGCCATGAGGTACATGTACTTACAACAGTGTGGTCCTTGTGTGTGTATGGCACACACATACAGAGAGATCTGTCCGTGTCAGATATATTAGCATCTGTACATGTGCATTGAGCAAATGACATACTGCAACTGTTTGTGAAAGGTGGATATATATATATATATATATATATATATATATATATATATATATATGTTGTTGAAGGTTGTTATGTGCATATATCTATGTAGGTTGTAGTGTGTGGCAGACCAGACAGCATACAGTGCTGGTATATGACATGTGGTGGTTAAACGCTGTGGGTATGGTTCATCAGGTTTGCAGTGTTGCAGCCAGTGAGGCCTACTAAAGCTACATGGGCTGAGAACACCTTCAATGCATTCTGCACAACACTGTGTAATGTTATGACATAACTTTATATGTCACAACTTTCCCATAGATGATATACCCACCATGACAGGTGGACTGTATATGTGCCTATATGTATATCAATATGTACAGCAATGGATGTTCATATGTATGTGTATATATATATATATATATATATATATATATATATATATATATATATATACATATATATACATATGTCTGTATATATATATATATATATATATATATATATATATATATATATATATATATATATATGTAGAGAGAGAGAGAGACAGGGTCATAATTACTGCAACAGATGCCTGGTGACAAAGCCATGGACTCAAGCTCAATGTTGACACTGTATTGGCATCCCTCCTTGCAAAGACTCAGTACCCATGAGCTACCACATGGGTGGTAGTCTACTCAACACTGAAGGTGTGTTAAGAGACCATGGGACACAGGTGGACAGTAGTCTTCCCTTCGATAGTCACAGTGCCACACTAGTCATGTAATCCATTTACGTGGCACACATCATCACAAAAGGTGTGTCATCCAGGGAAAAATAGGTCACTGTTCCCCCTCTACTCCACACACATAAAACCCGGTATAGAGTACAATGCCCCATGTGATATGTACCTCACAAGACATCTACAGCAAGTGGAAAGGACACAGGCATACCTCACAAAGAGTGATACTGGTGTCAAACAGATGCCCTATGCAGACCGTCACACCAACCCACAACTAGACTGTGTCGTATACAGCCTACCCAGAGGTGACCTCTGCCTGACATACTAAGCTATGTCAAACCCAGATCTGTTGAACATGCTCCACGTAAACAGATCACAATCTGTACAAGCTACACGCTCTAGGGACCCAAACCCTTTGACCACAATAAACAGCACATGCTGGAGGGATAGATTCCTATCTCAGAAACATCCCATACTCTGGAACTAATCAACTATCCATAGCAAACAAAACTCCTAATTAGCAGTTGTCATAAATAATCATGGAGATTGTATGGGAGATAGTGAATACACCCAGGCAATCACCTCAGTGTCTCTGCTTGACTGGGCCACGTGTAATTTAAATACCTCTGTGTCAGAGGCCAGGGTAGGGTATGGCTAGAGTTCTATAGGCCCTAGGGCCAATAGCTTTTTACCTACCTATGAAGAGATACACACCCACATGTACATGTTGCAATAATTGATATGCGAGGTTGACTGAGTGTGATGGTGAATGTGTCAGAGTTCGGTATATGTGTGATAGCTTAGTGGGAAACTGTCTCAGTCATGGTATTATGTGTCCTAGCTGTGATCCCAGCAAAAGATGTGTATGCAATTGTTAGGCAGAAAAAGCAGTATGCCATATGGTCTGACGTAGTCCCTTGCTGTTGACTGGGGTGTCCCATCATGGGCTAAAGCAGTACATGTATGCATATTGGGTGTTACTGCTGGTGAATCCAACTCCTGTATGAGCTGTAGTACTACCAGAAGCTGTATGCCTAAACAGTACAGTATGGTGTACGTGCACATTTATTGGAACCAATGTTATGTGTGTTCCCTGTAGTCCTCACAGATTACATACCTCAGGCATAAGGTCTGGTAACTACTGACACACAGTACTGTAAGGCGCACAGATAAAGGTCACCTGGGTTGCCATACCTTTGTGTCTGTTATGTATGTCTGCTGTGTGTGTGGGTATGCCTGTACCATGGCCTCGGTCATATGTGTGTTACAGGATGTAACTGCATATCTAGCAACATGTATAGTCTAGTACAGCAGTATGCCACCTATATTAAAGAATGTGCACATATGTTAGGCAGGGGTCCGCCATCAATGATTAGTGTGGTATACTGGTAATAGTGTCAGTGGACTTTACATTCATTGCAATGGATTACATATTTCATGATGCATTAGCATGATATACCTCCTGTGGCTAGGTGGTGCATTGTGTCACATACAGTGTGCCATGTACTGTTGTATAGTCTTACATACTGTTATAAGTTTGTTGCTGTACAAAACATGGTTTGATATATAGAGTGTGCCAGGCACTGTCAGGTATCTGTGTGTTGAGAACTGATATGTGGCATTGAAAGTGTGTATCTTCTGACAGCCAATAGGTTGCTATATATGGCAGTTAATTTATATCTGTACTTTAGAATGTTACATGTGCCACATTGGGCAGCTCAGTGGTGCAGCGGTTAATGCTGTCGCCTCACAGCAAGAAGTTCTCTGGTTCGATTCTCGGCTGGGGTGCCTTCTGTGTGGAGTTTGCATGTTCTCCCTGTGTTCACGTGGGTTTCCTCCGGGTACTCCGGTTTCCTCCCACATTCTAAAGACATGCTTCTGGAGCATTTCTCCCTGAGCCTCCACTGGAAACAGGATCTGTGGAACCTAGTCGGACTTTCCTGGTCAACAAATGTTAAATAAATAAAATAAAAAATAAAAATAAAAATAAAAATGACTTGCTCACACATATTGTTTAATTGTCTTCCAGGGTAATGTCCCACCATCGTAACCCGGCATATAGCACGGCCGAGGAGGAAGCCATCACAGCGAGCCTGGTGCAGCACTATGCACTGCTCTTCTTCAGAACCAGCCAGGACCAGCATGAGCAGACTGTTCTGTGGCAAGAACTTGTCCATAGGGTAAATGACATAGGCATGCATAACTGGACATATGAGCAGGTATGCCATCACTGCAGTGATTTAATTAGACATGTCTGGCAGTGTGCGTCTGATATCCGCAGACAACAGCTTGCCACAGGTGGTGGGGTAGCCATCCAGCCCCGCCTCACCAGAGTGGAGGAGCTGCTCCTGAGCCAGGTGGCTCTTGGCCAACCACAACAATTAACATGTATCATCATGGAGGCCGGAGCCACCCAGCAAGTTGACATGGAGCGTGCAGGTAACATGGCATAGCTGTAGAATACTGTTACCTCTATTGGTAGAGCATGCTTATGTGAGATGTGTACTGTGTAGTTAGATGATGTGGTGCCTAGTGTTGTGCAATACTAATAATTAGGAATATAATCTGTAGGCATGTGACTGTCCACCATTGTACTGCTGTAAGATTGCAAACACACAGTAGCAATGCCACAGTTGTTGCCACTGACAAAGTGTCTGATATCCTTGTAGGTCCCTCTGGTGTGACAGCAAGGCAGCAGAGCCATGCTGGTGAGTGTGTTATACCTTTCATATTGCTAATTAAATGTGCATGTCATAGTTGAGGTGTAGGCTATGTACACGTAACACACCTATGCATAATGCATGCTGTGCATGTTTGCTGTGAGACTATGCACATCCTAGTAATGTGGGTAGCTGCCTAAAACACATACAATACACAGAGCATCCCACACAATTGTGGCAACACTGTAGTGGACATCAGATAGGCAGAGTCGATACACATGCACACAACATACACACCTTTATCATACGCAGTACATGTTAATGTGCTACACATGGGTTAATCAGACACCCACTGTAAGGTCACACTACAGCATCCCAAACCTCATCCACACAGCACACTTAATATACCTGAGGGGTAGATGCTTCACAGGTGGCTGTGCAACACTCTTCAACACATAACACATTCATGTTAGACAATGCCCCCAATTGGGAACCTCACAACCCCATGTAACAACTGGCCGTGAAATGGTGAATGTAGCCATGGTACTGCAGTTCAGGTCCAACATGCTATGTGCCGGTCTGGCACACATTAGTAGACTTGAGTGACCACATGATGCTGCATGATGATGGCTCATGATACTACATCCCATCCAGTTACAGTGGCCACAGTAATACACATATCATGAATTGCTATGCACCTCAATGTTGTGTGTGTGCAGACATATGCACCTATATGCAATATGCATAGCAATCCTCATTTGTAGAAAGTGACACAAATATGTCTTGTAATGCTCTGGGGTGTATAGGTCACATGACACACATTGTGTATGTGTGATGTTTCATGTTGCAGTTGTGTGGTAGCATGCCATATCAAGGCTGGCACTAGCATGTCCACAATATGTCCTACACTCACCATAACCACTGTACAATGGCTATGTTGAGCAATGGTAGTCCATCAGGTATACATGCACCACTCATCCTGTGTGTATACATAGTATGCATGTGCTACACCTGTGCCCACAATCATCTGCTAAAGACACAGATGCTCTAATCAGAAATGGATATCTATGTGACACACTGATACACATCCAGACATGGTATGTATACCTGTGACTGATGGTGCACAGGACATTGCAGGGCTTTTAATACCTGCACAGCAATGTTGTGTCCATGTACACATTGCGTTCCAGGGTGAGGCCATTCACTGAGCAAAACACACATGCATCAAGGCTATGTATACTGTTATTAGCAATGGCTGTCTACACTCACACTGCATGCTGCTGAGCAACACACGGCCTGCATGCTGTCACGTTTGATATAGATGTTTGGCTTGTGATACTGTACCCCAACATCACACGCTATTGTTTATGTTCAGGATTACTAGTGTTGTGTGTGTGTGTGTGTGTGTGTGTGTGTGTGTGTGTGTGTGTGTGTGTGTGTGTGTGTGTGTGTGTGTGTGTGTGTGTGTGTGTGTGTGTGTGTGTGTGTGTGTTCATGTGTTCATGTGTTCATGTGTACATGTGTGCATGTGTGCATGTGTGCATGTGTTCATGTGTGCATGTGTTCATGTGTGCATGTGTGCTGACATCATGTACAGGTCGTAAAGTGTGTTTCCTGTCTCCCTCTCACAGGTGCTGATACTGGGCTGGTTCAATGCAGCAGGGAAATTGATGTCACTGAGCATGATAATGACAATGATGATAGGTGTGTTGAGGCACAGGCATGTTTGCCAGGGTCTATCGTTGGGCCACCAATCAACACCAAACCAGTGTCCACTCCATCCATGCACACAGTCATACTGCCAATACATCCGTTACCAATGCCCTTAGCAGAGGGACAGCATACAGCCGGCATTGGCCAGGACAGGGTGGTATCCATGGCACATGTATCCCGACACAGCAGCCATACCCAGATGTCTAGAAGGGTACCACATAGGCAGATGTCCAGGGGTTCTCGTCGGAGCACTGCTGCCCTTCACGCCACTGGCAGACATGCCACAGGTCTGAGTACCTCATGCATGTTCCAGGCTGTCATGGAGGCACAGGCACGTATGGAATGGTACACCAGACAGGGACTGAGGGCACAGAGGGCACATAACACCACCGTAATAGACAGCATCCATGACCTAGCTGGTGCCATCTCAAATTACACTGAGGTCACTGATAGATGTTGGGGAGAGACACTAGATGTCCTCCGCAATGTCATGTCCATGTGTCAGGACAGTACGGGATGGTTGAGTCATCGATGTGGACGTATGCCAGCAACATCAGCTGGCAGTCACCGCGGATGTCCCTCAAGCAACAGCCGCTCCTATAGTGCCAGTACCAGCCCCAGCAAAGTTGGGAGTGGGCTGTCCATAGAACGTCCTAGAAGACCACATGCACGTGGCTCTGGACAGTCCCAGCAGGGACCTGGGTCCAGTGTACATCCATCTACCTCTGGGGATAGTACCCAGTCTGGCTTGGTACTTGATAGTGTCAGTAGCACCCCTGCCAGGCACAGGTACCGTATCCATGGCCAAAGACAGTGATCTGTAAAGCCTCACAGGTGCAGTCTGTGGCTGTCCCACAAGTACCCATATGTGGCTGCCACATGGTGGAACTATGTGCATGCAGACGCACACACACATAATCCACACACCTAGGGCTAACACATACACACACACATTACATCAACATTGGCCCTTACCATTATTCTTGCCCCACACACACACACACACACACACACACACACACACACACACACACACACACACACACACACATACATGTTGATTGGATGGCTCACTGTAGGCCTCTGGCAGACCAACAACACACCCTGTGCATATGATGAAACCTGTGCCACCTCCTGTCATCTGTAACATCGATGCAAGAACAGGCTACCATGGTGCTGATGCACAGGGTGTCTTTATAGCAGTATAGCAATGTTAGCATGTTGTCAGCAGTAGAGTATAATGATATGCTTGAAGGTGTAGCTGAGCACGCATGATGCGTTAAAGCTATGATTGTCATTGTAGTGTTGTTTACACCAGTGTTAGTTCCAATTGTATATTGTCCACCCACATGCCACTTGGCTGATGTGTGCAGTATTGGCAGCATGTGTTAGAGAGTGGACAGTATGTGTGGGATGTGTGTAGCACATATTTGCAGGTGTACAGCTGTGGAAATGGTGAAGGTGCACTGTCTGCATTTACGTGCATAGTGGACACATGGGCAGGGTGACATGCTCTGTATTACACAGTAACACTCCATAGTTTCTATTGGTGGCCAGTATGCATTGTACTACACACATTTTGGAACCTGACTACACATGTGTGTATGACATGGTTTGACACTGTGCTGTGGGTGATACTGTTACTATCTGTCATCGTTTCACATTCTGGTAGTATACTTGACTGCAACAGCCTGACCATAACTGATCGTTAGCTGATGTCCTGATGACTGACACACAGATGTAGGACACACGGCAACATTGGGATCCGTCAGGTACTATACTATGCCAGTAACCAGTGGTATTCAGCTGCACCCATTACTGAGACCACTCCTGTTCGGCATATGGCTCTCTTAGGTACCAGCAATAACAGTAGGGATATGTCTGTCCACGTGTGCTAATGCATACTGTGGCCTATACTGCATTCTCCAGGTGACACACACATCCTCCACAAGGGTATCATACAGACAGATACCTGTTGTCAAACCCATGCTGTAAAGCTATAGGCAAAACTAAGTGTAGTCATCCACCTTTACGAAACATAGTATCTCCACAGTACCACATAGGTAGTAGCCACCAACATCATGAACAGGTACCGATGTGTACATGCAACCTAGTGTTACGTCATCTCTCCTTTGATAATCACATTCCCCTAAGGTATTTTGGAATCCCTCGGTGGATCACATAAGCAATCAGGGGTCTGCATACATGTCCACAAAGGTTGTTGTACACCTATAATGCATAGTCATCATTGACAGACTCTGCTGCATTTGAACAGGTCTGACATATACCTTGGCCATAAACCCTCACACACAGAATTCAATAGAAACCATAATGACTGTGTGTGACATGGATGACCTAGGCCAGGCATCACTGCAGTGGCTGGCCTTGTCACAAGCATACAGATGTGACCTAAGGTCTGTGAAGCAGAAGCACAGTTTGGCAAAGATGCCAACTGTGTACTTTGATAAAGCAGGGGTCCCACACATGCAATACTTGAGGTGACATGTACGTATATGTATTTGCCTCATAGCTACCTCACATGTGCAATGCCTACTGATAATTCATACGGTAGTAAAAGCAAAAACCCCCAACACATTGACCAACACTGTCACACACATGGAGCACAAACACACACCAAGTGCAGGCTTCAAACCCCTACCTAACTACATCATGATACTAGAGGAGTACACATTAACACGATGTGCTATACACATTCCTGGGGGGGGGGGGTCCCTTTTCCACAGGTATATTTTTAGGATGGTGACATCATCAGACATGACAAAGATGTGTACACCACTTTTAAGGTGTTTTACTACTCTCCAAAAAGGCTGCTCTTCTCCAAGGAGATCACACACAAACACTTGTCAGCTGCAAGATTCAAACCCCTATCTAACTACTTCATGATACTAGAGGAGTATGTATTAGCATGACGTGCTATACACATTACTGGGGTTTCTTTTTTCCACAGGTATATTTGTAGGATGGTGACATCATCAGACATGACAAAGATGTGTATACCACTTTTAAGGTGTTTAACTACTCTCCAAAAAGGTTGCTCATCTCCAAGGAGATCATACACAAACACACACAGTTGTAGGATTCAACCCCCTACCTAACTACTTCATTATACCAGAAGAGTACACATTAGCGCGACGCACTATACACATTACTGGGGTTTCTCTTTTCCACATGTATATTTGTAGGATGGTGACATCATCAGACATGACAAAGATGTGTATACCACTTTTAAGGTGTTTTACTACTCTCCAAAAAGGTTGCTCTTCTCCAAGGAGATAACACACACAGTTGCCAAGTGCAGGATTCAAACCCCTACCTAACTAGGTCATGATACTAGTGGAGTATGCATTAGCATGATGTACTATACACATTACTGGGGGCTCTTTTTTCCACAGGTATATTTGTAGGATGGTGACATCATCAGACTATACAAAGTGGGTGACATTAGGTGGGCTACATTGAAGGAATAGCAAAAAAGACACTGAGGTAAGGCTCCAGGGTATAAAAATTTAATATCCAAAAAACACAAGCTCTTTCACCAAGTAGGCTTCTTCAGGTGTACTTAATTAAAATGCTAACATCTCAATTTATACTAGTTGCCATTAAGTCTCCAAGTCATTCTTAAAGGCATATTGTAGCAAAATACTTTGTGCATAAAATCATATCTTATGACATAAATACATACATATATAAACATACATAATAATGCTTAAAAATACTTATAAAAGCATATGTCAAAACTTATGTACATTCAAAAGGACTATTTCATCTACGCAATGGTTTATTCTTTAAAACTGGTCTCAAGGGAATATTTTCATTTAAACCATGTCCTGTGGTTGCTCTAAGTCTGATTATCCATCTTGCTTCTAAATTTTCAGTGTGTATCTTAACATCCCCTCCTCGTATACTTTCAGTTATTCTACCAATATCCTTAAAAGAAAATACATGTTGCATACTAGTATCACTAATGTGTCTGGCAAGGACATTAAAAGTATTACCTTTTCTTATGTGATACACATGTTCCCTAATTCTATCTTTGAAAGTTCTATCAGTTTTACCTACATAGAACATTCTGCAAGTATCGCATGTAGCAAGGTAGACTATATGCTGGGAATCACATCTAGCATTGCCATTAAAATTATAAATCTCTTGAGTATCCGGATGCTGAAAAGTTATATTTGTATCTATAAAAGTACAAAAGTTACATTTACCACAGGGTCTACTACCTTTAGCGGTACTTAGTACAGCGTTTGCTTTTGAATAACATAACTGCCTACGTAAAGATTTCTGATTCTTAAAAGTAAACTGTGGTCTAGCTCCTATATACTTGCTAATTTGTGCATCAGAACTTAAAATATTCCAATGTCTATTAATGATGTTAGTATAATATTTTATATCCCTAGAATAACTAAAAGATAGTCTCAAAGGTTGTGAATTATTTGCACTCTCGGTGTTCTTGTTAACTGCCGTATAATTAGAGAAATAAGGCTTAGCTCTACTTTGCCTCATTTTCATTACATTTTGTAACCCTTGATCAATAAGGTTCAGTTCGTAACCTCTTTCTCTTAACTCATCTTGGACTTTATTAAGTTGTACATCAAAGTCTGTAACATCGGCATTTAATCTGGATGCTCTAAAAAACTGATTTTGTGCTGCATTCTTGAATATAAACTGGGGATGCATGTTATCTCTATTAAGTAAATTATTAACATGGCATTCCTTCCTATATAACCTGACATTAAAGTGACCATTCAGGTCCTGCAACACAGTAACGTCCAGAAAATTAACTTCCCTATAAGAATGATTCGCTGTAAACCTCAGGAAGCTCGTAGTAGTGTTCATATATTCAACAAAAGTTTCAAGCTCATCAACTGTACCCCCCAAACTAAAAAAAGGTCATCCACAAATCTGCGGAAAAATCTTATCTTTACTTTAAAGGTAACATTCTCTAGTATCACTTACTCCCATCCCAACATCACAGCATTAGCATAGCTGTTGGCGCAAGAAGCCCCCATGGCAACTCCTTGACGTTGCCAATAATATTTATCTTGAAAAATAAAAATATTATTTTCTAGAACTAACTTCAATAACAGTCGTACAGATTCTATAAAATTACTGTCATATTTTGCACTTGCAACCAACAATTTAGTGACAGTATTGATGCCATAATCATTGGGTATGACCGTGAACAAAGAAGTTACATCAAGTGTAACTAGCAACAATTGTATACTTGTATCTTGTACTCTATCATGAATAAATGTATACAAGTCTTTAACAAACTGTTCAGTATCTTTTAATATGTGACAAGTTTCATTAATCAACTGTCTCAATGTTTTCTCTAGAAAAATGGAGACTGATTCAGTGCACCAATTTCTACCAGCTACTATAGGTCTCATGGGAGGGTCTATCAAGCTCTTATGTATTTTGGGTAGACCTTGGATAATAGGTATAGCGGGGCTGGTAATCAGAAAATAATTATATAAACTAACATCTAACAAATTCGCTGTGAGCATATCCTTCAGTTGTTTATGTACAATACTAATTATTCTATTAACTTGTGTTTTACTTACAACTTTATAAAACATATCATCACTTAACATCAGGAACATTTTTTTAGCATAGTCATCCTTATCTAAAACAACAATAGGCCCTCCTTTATCAGCTGGGCGTATCATAATCATAGAATTAGTCTGCAAGCTCTTTAATGCTAAACGTTCATAAGTTTTCAAATTATGCCACTTCTTACTATTATTCCTTGTATTCAAGTCATAAAAAACTTTATATGCATCATCTATGCGCACTTTTTCAAAAGTAGTCAATAATGGGTTCAATTGAGGCATATAAGTACTAGGTTTTCTAAAAATATTAACTTCACTACTATCGTTATTATCATACAATAACTTAAGCATTAAATTCCTAGTGAACAGTTTAATATCAAGCACAATATCAGCAATATGAGAGTCCATGGTTGGAATAAACGACAGTCCTTTATTCAAGACATTATGTTCAGCTTTAGAGAGTTTATACCTAGATAAATTAATAACTAATTTTTCATGTTGAGAAATGCCTTCTTTATATTGTACGGACTCACCAAGCTGTCCGTTTGTTTCCGTTTGTTCCTTGTTGTGCTTCTCCCCCTTGGCTCTGTCTGATCCGTCCTTCCTCTGCCTCGACTCACAGATCTGCTCCTTGTTGGTAATGGAAAATGCAGTCCCATAGGACGTGGATTGTCTAAAAAAGGAGGCGTTGCTGGTTGCAACTCATCATTGCCTTTCTGTATACTACCATTGATCTCACAATGGACCTGGGCTTGAGTTACTAAAACTTTCTTTTTAGGGACCACTGTTTCATTCAATGAGTGGTTACAACCTAACTCAATAGTTGCGGGACTCCTCCTGTCCGGTTCCTCATGCACACTCTCAGTCTCAGGATTCGTTATAGCAATAAGATTAGTCTCAGCAGGATTCAATGAAGCTCAACTTGTCGGTATAGTTCCACAGCCAGTACCATTTCTATTAGAACCAACCAAAGGGACTGCTCTCGGCCACATAAACACCTGACCCGCAGAGAAGTCCATTCTATCTCTTTGCAATTTTTTAAGTTTAACTTGTGTTAACCTATGACCATAGGCAAACACGTTGTCAAGCATGTCATTAAAAAGTTTAGTAAGCATACTTGGTTCATACTTGGCACAAATGTCTAGATATTTAGATTTAACCATGGACAATAACTTCAATTCTTCTTTCTCAGCTGATTCAATCAGTAGCTTTAAATATCCAAAACTAGTCTGGATATTAAGTTTCTGCCAGGCGAAAAGCAAAACAGGGTCGCAGTCTTCCTGAGCAGGCATTTTTAAAATTCTAAGACCCCTAGGAATAATACCTTCAGATACACAGGTCTGTAGATGGTATTTCTCAAACTGAGTCCTTTTTAACTTCAGTAGATCTTTCTAAATCATAAATAACTCACTTTTCAGTGCAACATAATCAATATTAACAGTATCTTCATTCTCTAGAAGAGCATGTATCGCATTTAGCATCGTACATAAACAACTGAAGGATATGCTCACATGTGAATTTATTAGATGTTAGTTTATATAATTATTTTCTGATTACCAGCCCCACTATACCTATTATCCAAGGTCTACCCAAAATACATAAGAGCTTGATAGACCCTCCCATGAGACCTATAGTAGCTGGTAGAAATTGGTGCACTGAATCAGTCTCCATTTTTCTAGAGAAAACATTGAGACCGTTGATTAATGAAACTTGTCACATATTAAAAGACACTGAACAGTTTGTTAAAGACTTGTATACATTTATTCATGATAGAGTACAAGATACAAGTATACAATTGTTGCTAGTTACACTTGATGTAACTTCTTTGTTCACGGTCATACCCAATGATTATGGCATCAATAGTGTCACTAAATTGATGGTTGCAAGTGGGAAATATTATTTTTTTTTTAATTTATTTTTATTTTACATTTGTTGACTGGGCTAGTCTAGCTGGATACATGTCCCTTTTCAGTAGAGGCCCAGGGAGATAAGCTCCAAGCAAAGTAAAATTACAGAAAACAATAGTTAAAAAATACAATACTTCAAAAAAAATTACAATACTTAAAAAATACAATACTTAAAAAATTCTAAATTGCTATACATAGGAGAATTAACAATATTTGGAAAGAAAAAAAATAAAAATTATGTTTAAGAATAGTAGTATAGAGTCAATGCATAGTTTAAGATACACACAAGTACAGGTAAACGCAAGGGTTTAATGTTATCATTTATAAGACAAAAAGGAGAAAAAGGAGGTTGTAGAGGAAAAAAGCACTGGCTAGTATACAGATGGCTTCTATAGAATATTGTTGCAGAGAGGACATAGCACAGAAGGAAGGGGTATAGTAAGAAGAGAAAAATAGGGGGAAGAAGTAAGGTTCAGTCTGGTTTAGAACAGGGACAAAGCCAGAGGAATTTCTGATGTTCTTTGAGGTGTTTCTTGAAAGAGACGTAGATGAGAGAGTGTGAGTGTCATAGGAAGCTTGTTCCAGATTTTGCCCACAACGTTAGTAAAAAGTGAGTCCCCAGCTTTATTATTAGATTTAATATTGGAAATTAGTAACTTATTTGCAGAGCGAAGTGTTGCAAGATTTTTATATGGGGAGATCAGGTTAGTGAGGATTGGGGTATTATTTGGGTTTTGAAGAATTTTTTGTATGATACCAGTTGATTATACAGTAGGTGGTTTTGTAGTTCTGACCATCTGAGTTGTTTAAGGTTGTGACAGTGGTGGGTTCTAAAAGGTTGCCTGTGGCAAATCTGGCTATGTTGTTACAGCTAGTTTCAAGTTTGTTTAGATTGTGTTTTGATAGATTGATGCATATAGCAGAAGCATAGAATAGGGTAGAAATGAGGTGAGTCTGGGCAATAGAGGTTCTAGCTAGTGGTGTGAGGTAGGGTTTGATTCTATACAGGAAGCCTAGTTTTTTATTAATAGTTTGGATGGTATTATTGATATGGTCGTCATAGCTGAGTTTATTATCTATGGTAATGCCCAGGAGACATGTGGTAGTATCAGGGGAAATAGTAGTTCCATTGTTAGAGGTAATTGCAAAGTTTATTTCTGGTGACTTTTGGGTGGGAGCGAAAAGCAGCAATTTTGTTTTTTTGGGATTTAGAGGAGGCAATGGTAGGTATGTTAAATACTGTTTGAGTCATGGTCTGAAGAGAGGTTGATGACTTAGCAGTACAGATTAAAGTAGAGTCATCAGCGTATTGTATGCAAGTGGCTTTAGGAAAAACAGTGTTGAGATCATTAATAAAAATGGAAAATAGAAGAGGGCCTAGGATAGAGCCTTGAGGGACTCCAATGTTTACGGGTAGAGGTGTGGAGACATTATTGTCCCAGAGTACTGCTTGTTGTCTATTTTCTAGATAGGATGTAAACCAATGTATTGCTAGTGAGTCAAGAGATTGGGCTTTTAGCACACTGATCAGTAAGTTGTGGTTCACCATATCAAAGGCTTTTGATAAGTCAATGAATAGTGCAGAAGATGGGGAGTTATTATTTCAATTCCTGTTTATACAGTCAGTAAAAGTTAGCAGGGCGGTAGTTGTTCTATGAAAGGGCCTAAAGCCATGCTGGCAGTTGGCTAGTAAATTATTATGGAGCAGATGTTGAAGTAGTTGGTGGTGAATACATTTTTCCATTATTTTCGCCAGTGGGGAGAGTAATGCAATTGGTCAGAAATTAGAGATATCAGTGGATTTGCCTCCTTTATGTAAGGGGATAATGTGGGAGACTTTCCATATGGATGGGATGTTACCTTCTGTGATTGTTTGGTTTATAAGGCTGGATATGGGGTATGCAATGACTTTGGCTGCTATTTGGAGGTATTCAGCTGGCAGGTGGTCAGCAGAAGGGGTACAAGGTTTGAGTTTTTGAAGGAGTTTGCAGATAAAGGATGTTAGTACGGGTTGTATATGGAAGGAGGGCACTGAGCTGTTTGTATTTTGGAAAGGGCTGGGGGAAATGGGAGGTAGTGTCTTTGCAAGAGTTTGAATTGTTTCCGTGAAGTAATTGTTGAAGGCATCAGCTATTTGCAAAGGATTATTGTGGGAAATTGAAGATGGGGCTGGAGTTTTGGTATGTCCTGGTTGGAGAAGTTTATTAATGCCTGATCAGAACTTTTGAGGGTTTTTTGGGTGAGATTGTTGAAGGTGGAAATAAAAGTTTTGTTTTGTCTAGGAAAATGTCTTTTTTGGTAGCATTACTTAGCTGTTTAAAGAATAGGTGGTCAGCAGAGCTCTTAGTGGCTCTCCATTTGGCCCATATTTTGTTCCTTAGGAATATTATTTCCCTGGTTTATTTTGTGAGCCATGAGGCTTCTTTGGTCCTAACTCGGGAAGAGCAAAGGGGGGCATGGAGATCTAGGATTTGTAAGAATTTAGTATTAAAATAGGAAACAGCTTCATCTAGTTTGAGTTGTTTCGGTGGTGACCAGTTGCAGGCCTTTAGTTCACTTTGAAAGCTCTCTGCTTGAAAGTGTTTCTTTGAGCGATAGGATATAAAAGTGTTATTTTTAGGATTATGAGCCTTTTGCTTTGTTATATAGGTTAGAACATGGTCGCTAATGTCATCTGGAAGCGTTCCTGTTGTATAGGTTTCAGGATGACTATTTATAAGGATCCAGTCAAGGATGGTTTCTTTATTATTTGGTTTGTGGATTCTTGTGGGGGTGTTTATTATTTGAGAGAAGCCATAAAGATTAATATGGGTGTTAGTATTGGGGGAACTACAAGTAGTCAAGTCGATGTTAAAATCACCAAGTACAACTCTTTTTTGAGGTAGAAGGGTGGAAAGGCTACTAAGAATGTTTTCCAGAGTGTTAATATTGTTTCCTGGAGGAATATAGGTACAAATGATATAAATAGATTTAGATTTATTAAGCTGGAGTTTGATGGTAAGGGTTTCTGCATTGTTATTAGAGAGTGGTAACACATTATAGGATGAGAGTAGAAGTTCAGATTTATACAAGATAGCTACACTTCTTGGAAGTGCGGTCACATCTAAGGATGTTATATCCAGGTGGGGTTATTTCTAGGTCATGAGTAGAGGGTTTCAACCAAGTTTCTGTAAGGCAAAGGATATCAAATGCATGCACTTGTAAAAGAGCGTGCAATTGACTGAGTTTGTTGTTAATGCTATGGATATTAAGTTGAGCTATTCTGAGAGAGTTAACTAATTGTATAGAGGTAGAAACACCATTAGATGTTTGTTTTTGTGGGTTATTGTAGATATGTGGAATTGGGCCAGGAATAGGATGGATATCTCCATCTAATAGAAGCTGAGTGGGATGTTTTAGTAAAGTCTTTATGCTTTTAAAGTACCTGGGTAAGCTTGTCTTACTATAGAAGTAAGTGGCATGGGAAGATCTATGAAATCTAGGGAGTAGTAAACTGAAGTAGAGGTTATGTTGCTATGAGAGAGGGAGCTGGGGTGTGTGATTGGTAGAGTTTGTTGGTGGGGAGGTACATTATTAATTAGAGAGAAATGTTCGTAGAAGGTTAGAGCATAGGGTAATGCTAGGAAAATTAATGAAGAAGTAATGAGAAGATATTTTTTCAGGTTAGAGTTCTTTAAGAAGATCATTATTAGATAATAGGATTGTGAGGTTATGTAAAATGTTAGATCAAGTAAAAATATGAGATATGGTATGGTAGAAAAGATAAGGGGTGGCTAGAGGGGGGGGTAGCAGAGAAGATAGAGGTAGAGTAGAGGGTTAATTGTCTTCTTGCAGTAGAGAGGAGAAAATTAAGGAGAGAGTTGGTAATGGGAGGGGTAGATAATTGGTAGTGTGAGATGATAGGCTAAGTAGAGCAGTGGGTGTGGCTAAGGATGTGTAAGTGTAACAGCACTGGGGGTGGGTGGGAATTGCAGGTAGGGTAGGGAAGCAGAGTGAGCCCGTAGGGCGAACGCAGTGAGCCAGAGCAAGTAGTGGAGGATTCAGCAGAGACAATCAGTGAGCACCAGAACCCCAGAGAGAGACAGTGGAGCAGGTAAGTAGCTGCTAGGAGAGCAGGTAAGGTGTAGGAGAGAGGATAGTAAGGAGGGGAAACTAGAAAGAATTAAGTCTATAGTTGGTAGAGGATGGGAAAAGTACGGACTAGGAACAGAGAAGGAGTAGTAGGGAGAGAAGTCAGGCAACAGGGCAAGGGATGAGAGATAGAAGAAAAGGAATGGGGAGTGAGTAAGGGCACGAAGGCTAGAGTACACTGGCCTAGTGGGCAGAAAAGAAATTATAGCAGGTAACCAGGAAAAGAATAAGTAGGTGGGGAAGGATAAGGTAAGTAGCGAGGGAAACATCTATCAGGAGATTTTAGTCAGGGAGAGGAGTCTGGCTGCTGGTTTTCCTGACTCAGAGGCTAAATTACTTTACAAAGTTTAATTACAAGACAAATAAAACGGATTAGCCTACAATATGGGTCAATAGTGAAACATACTTAGTACGTGCGGTACAGACAGGTGAAAGCACAGTGGCAGCAGAAAAAAAAGGATGGTCCAATTTGGCAAGGCTTGAGGTGGATCAGGGTTCCTTAGAAGCCAGGCAGGTCCCTTAATGCAAGGTAGTGGATAGATTGTTAGTAAGTCTGGTATAGACAGGTGAAAGCACAGGGGCAGCAGAAAAAAATGGATGGTCCAATTTGGCAAGGCTTGAGGTGGATCAGGGGTCCTTAGAAGCCAGGCAGGTCCCTTAATGCAAGGTAGTGGATAGATTGAGTTGTTAGCGTACCTCTAGGTTCAAGGACATGCAGCAGCCAGGGAAAAGTGTAGATAGTAATAATTTTATAGAATCTGTACGACTGTTATTGAAGTTAGTTCTAGAAAATAATATTTTTATTTTTCAAGATAAATATTATTGGAAACGTCAAGGAGTTGCCATGGGGACTTCTTGTGCCAACAGCTACGCTAATGCTGTGATGTTGGGATGGGAGCAAGTGATACTAGAGAATGTTACCTTTAAAGTAAAGATAAGATTTTTCCGCAGATTTGTGGATGACCTTTTTTTAGTTTGGGGGGTACAGTTGATGAGCTTGAAACTCTTGCTGAATATATGAACACTACTACGAGCTTCCTGAGGTTTACAGTGAATCATCCTTATAGGGAAGTTAATTTTCTGGACGTTACTGTGTTGCAGGACCTGAATGGTCACTTTAATGTCAGGTTATATAGGAAGGAATGCCGTGTTAATAATTTACTTAATAGAGATAGCATGCATCCCCAGTTTATATTCAAGAATGCAGCACAAAATCAGTTTTTTAGAGCATCCAGATTAAATGCCGATGTTACAGACTTTGATGTACAACTTAGTAAAGTCCAAGATGAGTTAAGAGAAAGAGGTCACGAACTGAACCTTATTGATCAAGGGTTACAAAATGTAATGAAAATGAGGCAAAGTAGAGCTAAGCCTTATTTCTCTAATTATACGGCAGTTAAGAACACCGAGAGTGCAAATAATTCACAACCTTTGAGACTATCTTTTAGTTATTCTAGGGATATAAAATATTGCACTAACATCATTAATAGAAATTGGAATATTTTAAGTTCTGATGCACAAATTAGTAAGTATATAGGAGCTGGACCACAGTTTACTTTTAAGAATCAGAAATCTTTACGTAGGCAGTTATGTTATTCAAAAGCAAACACTGTACTAAGTACCGCTAAAGGTAGTAGACCCTGTGGTAAATGTAACTTTTGTAGTTTTATAGATACAAATATAACTTTTCAGCATCCGGATACTCAAGAGATTTATAATTTTAATGGCAATGCTAGATGTGATTCCCAGCATATAGTCTACCTTGCTACATGTAATACTTGCAGAAAGTTCTATGTAGGTAAAACTGATAGAACTTTCAAAGATAGAATTAGGGAACATGTGTATCACATAAGGAAAGGTAGTACTTTTAATGCCCTTGCCAGACACATTAGTGATACTAGTATGCAACATGTATTTTCTTTTAAGGATATAGGTAGAATAACTGAAAGTATACGAGGAGGGGATGTTAAGATACACACTGAAAATTTAGAAGCAAGATGGATAATCAGACTTACGGCAACCACAGGACATGGTTTAAATGAAAATATTTCCTTGAGACCAGTTTTAAAGATTAAACCATTGCGTAGATGAAATAGTCCTTTTGAATGTACATAAGTTTTGACATATGCTTTTATAATTATTTTTAAGCATTATTATGTATGTTTATATATGTATGTATTTATGTCATAAGATATGATTTTATGCACAAAGTATTTTGCTACAATATGCCTTTAAGAATGACTTGGAGACTTAATGGCAACTAGTATAAATTGAGATGTTAGCATTTTAATTAAGTACACCTGAAGAAGCCTACTTGGTGAAAGAGCTTGTGTTTTGTGTTCTTTGGATATTACATTTTTATACCCTGGAGCCTTACCTCAGTGTCTTTTTTGCTGTTTCTACGAGGTTTATTTTCTTTCTGAGGTACCTGGTCGCATATGGAATTTTTATACTTCTTATACATTGAAGGAATGTCTACACACTTTGGCCATGTCATCATCAAAGGGGTGTGTACTATCTACCTGTGTCCCCAGGGCCATAAAGACTTTCTCCGTACATACTTGATTACCACCTATGTGGTAATTTGTGTGCACTTTGTTGTACCCAAAGGGGATGACTATGTATTCTTTGGCATTCAGCTTGAGCCCATTGTTTTGACACCAGGTATCTGTCTCTGTAAGACACTTCTAGAGGATGTCTGTGTTAGCCGTGCAGTTGGTTATGGACCACAATTACCATTCATCTGCAGACCTGTTCAGCCATACACCTCTCATGCTTGCCTCTACCTCTGAGCAGGATCTACTGAACAGGTGGGGTCCCAGGGCCAACACCTGTGGGATGCCATTTGTGACTGGCTTAGAGTTGGACATGGCACCAGCAACTCTGAACATGTGTGTTTGATCTGTGAGCCACCTGGCCACCCATCCTGTGACGTAGCTGTTAATGTTCCAGCTGGTACACTTGTCCATGATGACAGAGTGAGGAATGGTGTGGAAAGTCCTTTGTGAGGTCCGGGTGGGCTGTGTGGACTACTTTCACCTCCATCTATGTCCTTGGTAACTGTTTGAAATAAGTCACCTAGGTTTGGGAGCCAGGATCTGACTTTAACAAGGTGAAATTTTGGAGAGTACAGTGTCTGGAGGTCTCCAATGCCTCTGTTTATGGGTTCCATGACAACTTGCTCAATAGCTCTGTAGACCAGGCTGAGTAGACATATTGGGCAATGGTGTCCATTTTCTGTTGTGGCACCCCCTTTCTGGAGCTGGATGACTGTTTGTGTATGCCATTCTTTGGGTACATAGCCTGTGGTACGCTTCTGTCTGGATGGTGAATGTGAGTGAGGGTCCAGTTCCTCATGGGCCTAGTATATGACACAGCCTGGGACACCATTCAGACACATTGATGCTATGTTCTCAGCCTTAGTGTGGGCTGTCTTCACCTGCATGTACATGATGTCTGGGACTCTGCATCCTTCTGTGCTGGACACAGGCCCTTTTGGGGGTGATGGGGGTGTTTACACTGAACGTATCCCCCTGGATGTGGGCAATGATAGTTGGTTTGGTATATTTCTTTTGTTTTTTCAGTAGCTGACAGCATATTTGGAGGTTGACACCTACATGTCTGGTATAGCTACCATAGGCTTTGTGGTTGTCATTCTTACATTCCTTGGCTATTTGTCTTTAGAAACTGTCCTTGGATTATTTTATAAGCGATCGATGTTTCATCCTGATAATGATCAGTGATGCGTTTCCTTTAGTGAAGTTGGCTCTATCATGTGTTTGTTTCCTCCTTCTGTTGTCTAGCTTATTTATGGGCAACAACCACCTTATTGTTGTCTTATTTTTGGAGGTGTGCATCTTGGTTTTATTTGTGATGTCTGAAGCCATGTATCCCTGTAGTTGCTCATAGGATGCACTTGTAAATGATTCTGCGGTTTGTATACCATTATCCTATAGCAAGAGGCCTTTGGAATGCTCCACTTTGGTCTTGGAAAGTGTGCAGTTTGCTTTTGCAAATATCTTCACAGTGGTTTCATTGACTGGGTGGGAGGGCCAGATGTGGATGTCCAGTGTGATTATTTCATGATCTGATATTACCAGCGAGGGGTTTATCTCTGTTGTGGAACACTGGTACCCCATGTTGGTGATGATCATGTCCAGTACGTTGTCACCTCTAGTGGGCATGGTGACCAGCTGTTCCAGGGTGTTAGGGTTTTTAAACTCTAGAAAACATTGGGCGAAGGACGTTGTACATGAGTAATTCCACCACTCACTGTTTGGGTAGTTGTAATCTCCTCATATAATGGTGTTGGATAGGACCTTTATACTTTCCACTGTTCTCCGGAATACTGAGTGAGGTTCCTGAGACAAGGTACGTGATCTGTAGCAGGCTACAATTTGATGGGCAGCTTTGGCCAATGTTACTTGCACTTGCATGGTCTACAAGGCCTCATGCTGTGCCACTAACCTGAAGGTGTTGGTATCCATAGGGTAAATGGGTACACCCCTTCCTTTTGTATTTCACTCGTGGTTTTGGATCCAAAGGTCAGAGGGATTGTGAGTGTTTTACGTGGACCATATCCAACAGCTCTGTGTTTGACATTGCTTTGTATGTTAGGCAGTGAACACCTCTGAGTGCGCAATATGCAAGGGAGTATGTATGGAGCATTTTGAGATGGTTTGTGTATGGCATGTATTTCAGGCCACTAATGCTCTTTGTGTGGTATTGCTGCTGGCTTTCCAGTTGTTGTAGTTGTCTTGTGAGGTACATAGCAACAGTGGCATTGTACTCTATTATAGTTCTAGTGAGTGATGAGTGGAGGGGAACATTGTCCTCTTCCATTCTGCATGAGACGCATTTTGTGATGAGATGTGTCACATTGGAGGGTTTTCTGACTACTGTGGGAATGTGATTAGCACAGTTGTATCCACTGTCCACCTGTGACCCAAGGTCCCTTGTCACACTTTCAGTGTGAAGTATACTACCACCTCTGTTGTAGTTCTTGGCTACAGAGTTTTTAACATAGGGGATGACAATGCACCTTTTGGCATTGTGCTAGAGCCCATGGCTTTGACAACAGCCATCTGTCCCAGTGAGGCCCTTTTGTAGGATGTCCACATCTTTTGTGTTTACCATTATGGCTCCTGGTTTGCAGTCCTCTGGTAAATTCAGCTGCCACAGACCTACCATGTTAATGTTTACTTCAGGGAAGTAGATACTACACAGCCTGGGAAGTTATCTGGTCCCATGGCTGCTGTGATACTGGCTTTGGAGAGTGTTTATTACCTGTGCAGCCATGATGACAGCAACTTTGCAGTCTTCCATTATGGAGATGTGCTCTTTCATGAGTGTGAGGGGTGTACAGTTAACAATGATCCTATCTGTCAGAATGTTGGCAATATCAGTTGGCTCTGTACATTTACTGCCATTGAGCTGTAACTCGGAACAGATCTGACTGTAACCATGACATGAACCTGTCTGTTGGGCAGAGATCTCCTGAGTAGGCAGCATGCCACAGAGTACAGATTGGGTTACATTCAATCTTGTTACATGGGGTGGCTATTTAAGGCCAGTAATCCCCTTGTTAAGCTACTTCATTGGTCTTTCTAGCTGCTGAACGTGCCTACTCCGATTCATCGCATGTGTGTTGTGGTACTCTCTGACAGGTCTGATGACTGCTGAGTAGTGGGAACCTCCTTTGACCTATGTGCACAGACCTTGGCAGTTTGTCTGAACACATAGCATGATTTTCCAACCACTTTGTGAATGTGTTTCTGGAAGTAGAGATGACTATCCGCATTTGTCCATAGATACCTAACTATCATATCCGTATTTAGCCTGTGTGAGCATGCCCAGTATGAGCTTTCAGTATGTTGCTGCCTGACATTTGGTTTGTTTTTTTGTGTGTGAGCATGCCCAGTATAACCTTTCAGTATGATGCTGAATGGAATCCACAACATTTGTTGGAGTGTGTGAGCATGCCCAGTATAGACATTTATACTGTATGTGTATGGAAAATCAGGTTGTATTTTTTACAGCAGGGCCTACCTTTGTGTCATAGATCAACAGGGATCATGCTGTGCCTGCAGGAGTTCCATGCGACACTTTGCATAGACTTACCAACATTTCTACATACAGGGGGAACAGCTATTCTTTGTACATTTCTACCCGGATGCACACCTGATTGTTACTGCGGGTATACATAGGATGTGGGTTTCACCTGACACTTATACACATTTGCTATGCCTGCACTGCTATGTACAGGACACCATTTCAGTCTGTACTGTTGCCTGTTGTAGTGGCTTGAGGCATACTACTGCACTACAGATGTTGGCATCCAATGTCATGTATATTACACTGTGACTTCAAAGCCTACACAACCCACATCACACCGCCTAGCCTGATGTTCTCGGTCTCCATAGATGTGTGGGGGAGGTTACCCATTTGCCTCTTTAGGGGAATGATACTGCATTTCTTTGTGTTTGCATTAGTGTACAATTGTCCTGCTGTGTCTGTGCCATTGAAATGCTATCATGGCTTAGTGGTTCAGTACTGTGACTATAGTGCAAAGTATCCTGGGTTCGAGCCCTGTCATTGCTTTTTATTGCCATGCTGGGCAGACCAGACTGCTTAAGGAACAGTACAGCAGATATGAGCATGTTTAACTAACTTTGGCCAACCTTGCCCAACGTTGCCCGACGTTGCGCTAGTTGGCACGAGCAATTTTGTTTACATATGCTAGATATTGGTAAAAGCTGCTTAGCACTGCTTTATATTGCTTAAAACATGGCAATCATGCCTCAGGTGGTGCTGCAGGGCTGCCTATGTCGGATGCACATACTACACTCCCTATACACATTTAGAAACAGGTAGTGTCATGTTAGGCATCTCTATTATTTTATGTGTGAGTCAGAGGGAGGTATCATTTCCAGGGTTCCTACTGAGCCAGTGTATGTGCTATGCGTTGCCTCTTTGCCAAGGCCAAGGCATACTGGGCACGCCTCCTTCTGCCTACTGGGGCAGGCTCAGGTTTTCCTCCTCCGAGTGACGCTGTGCCTGTGCAGGCCTTGGCAATGGTGGGGGGCTGTTTGGCCCTGCCCCATGCTGTTCCTGCTGCAGCTGTTTTCGCAGGATCATATTGTGTAGCATGGCACATACCATGACAATTTGGGTACATGTAGTTGGTGAGTACTGCAAGACTCCACCAGATGTGTCCAGGCACCGGAACCATGACTTGAGCATCCCAAACACACGCTCGATTATATTTTGTGTTTGGGCGTGTGCCTCATTATGGAGTTCTTGTTCAGGTGTGTGTGCATTTCTGATGGGTGTCATCAGCCATGGCTCCAGTGCATATCCAGCATCCCCCACTAGGTGACCATCAGGGATGTCCCCATTGGCAAATGTCTGGTACAGCTGCATCAGATGCCAGATATGGGAGTCGTGGTAGCTTCCAGGGCACCCAGCACACACATTCAGTATTATGCCCCGGGCATTGTACACGACCTGGCAGTTGATGGAGTGGAAGCCCTTGCAGTTGATGTAGGCCCTACCCCGCTCACTGGCTGGTGCTTTGATGTGTATGTGCATGCAGTCAATTGCACCCACTACCTCAGGGCATTCTGCTATTTGCTGGAAGAGATGCATATTGCTGGCCAATACCTCACGGGAATTGGGGAAATATACAGGATCACCGACATGTGCTGACATGGCATTCAGGAACTGGTGCAGTACCCTGGATGCTGATGCCTCTGAAATCCCCATCATATCTCCAGTTGGTCTCTGGAAGGTACCTGTTGCTAGTATTCTTAGGCCAACACATACCTTGGTTTCCACTGGGATGGGTTCCCCTCTGTTAGTTCTGTGTGTGAGGCGTGGCCTGCACAGCTCAACAATTTGCTGCAGGAGCTCTCTGTCCACTCTATAGCGCTCCACTATTTCCAGCTCATGTAGATCCTGGTAGGTTACCCTGGTTCTGTACACTCTTCTCTGTCTCCTCACTGTGGGTTGCTCAGCAGCATTCCCAATGGCACCACCCTCAGCATCTTGCACATGTCACCTTATAATAGCAATGGCAGCCCCTAACATTCTTTTGTCTCAGTTAAGCTTTTTAAGTTTTCACTTCTTTTTGTAGACTGCAGTGTTGCAGTGTTTCTGAGAAATACATGGGGGAATGTTGTTTGCAGAGTTTTAAGTGCTGGGCTGGCCTAGGCTAGTGTACTGCCTGTGTAATTGGCTGATTCTGATTGATTTCACCTGGCAGCTCTGCTAGTTCTCCTTGGTTAACTTCCTACTACTTCCTTTCCTTCCTTTTCCCATTTCTGTTTCCACAGGGGGCAG
Source organism: Protopterus annectens (assembly GCF_019279795.1). Taxonomy (NCBI): domain Eukaryota; kingdom Metazoa; phylum Chordata; order Ceratodontiformes; family Protopteridae; genus Protopterus; species Protopterus annectens. The sequence goes on from NC_056745.1 coordinate 447,815,304, forward strand.
TGCCGCACAAACAAGTGCAAACACACGCACACAGGCTTACACAGGCTTACACAGGCTTAGGCGGGTGCACAATCATGCATACATGCTTAGACAGCCTTACACAGGCTTACTCGGGTGCACACACATGCACACACACGCACAAAGGCTTAGAACGGTTTACAGGTGCACATACGCGTGCACACAGTGTAAGCAGCTTTGCAAGAAACTTCAGTGATAACCACGGAGTACACCTTTGGTTTCTGGGTTTCAGTTTAGACAACTGTAGACACGGCTCTTCCAGTCCTGAGTAACTCACAGCAACCACATGCCACTCTGCTCCAATAAGCTTAAAGTTTTTTTGATACATACCCCCTCATGATGTCACCTATCTTCTACTCTGTTACTTCCCTAATCCTACTCTTACACTCTACGGATATGGTTCACATGGCAGGGAAGTTTGGGATTCACTATCCTTATGCTCATTTGCATAGGATTGCCTACTAATACATGGTTACATCTCTCAGACTGAGCTTCCCCCCTTAGCAATCACTACTCAGTAGCCATGTTGTCTTCAGCCTGCCATTCACCTGCATGACAGGTGAATATTTTGAATAAAATCCCTATTTGTGGCTTTTATTTTTTATTTTTAGGGTTTTTAGAGCGCCGCACGTTTGTGTGGCACTGCGCTACGCTTAAACATCGGAGATCGAGGAAAAAAAAAATTATTATTTTATTATTTTGCAATGGATAAAAATGCCAATGGCCGTATATCTGGCAATTGGCATGCTTCTTCAGCTGAATGCATCCTTTATTTGAAGCTGTCATAGCTCCGTTTTGTTATTTGCAGAAAGGTACTCAGTTGCCAACCGAGTACATTTCTGCAAATAACACTACTCTTACTCGGACAGGTTAGTGTTTCCTGGATCACAAATTTACCTCATTTGCATAGCTTTCAGCAGCAAATTAGGTCATTTGCATAAACTAACCCTGTCCGTGCAAGAGTCGTTTTAGGAGCTCTCTTGCACGCCCTGGCCAGCTGCTCCTGGATCACTCGGCAGACATGTTGGCTTGCTGGAGTCTTACTCTACTCTTAGACTCCGTGCAAGCCTTCATGAATCCGGCCCACTGTATTTTAATGCCTAAGGCCTTATTTTATATTTACATTTCCTCTTTTGACTTTTTTATTTAGACAGTCAAAGTATATTTCTAGGGGATAATGGATATTTATATGAATGCTCATGTTTAAGACTTGTTTACTTAATTTTACTTGATTTTTGAGTGACAGCCAAATTAAATAATTTTGTCTATATTTTGACAGGGAAATCTTGTGTAATGTTTGTGTAATTTTTTTGGAATATTTTCTATTTTTTGGAAGGTTTGTATACTTCTTGGTGTTATTAGTGAAAGCTTGCCTTCCATCTAACTCCTTCACAATACTTTACTGGCAATCAGACTTCTTCCCGGCTAAACCATAGATTAGTACCCGGTCCTGCTAATTCTTCTCCAAATGTATATAAAAAAAAAACAATTAAAGCATGAGTTAGTGCCTTTTGTGCACAATCTTCTTATACCTCCACCAGTGGTGGGTTATTCTGCAGTGGCTACAGCTGGTTCCCTAGACTACTTACCTTCCTTGAATCCCACTGGTGTAGCTTTTCTAGCCACTGTGGACCAGGGGTCAAACACATGCTTTGCAACTGTTCCAGTGGCATGCTTGGGCATATGAGAACTATCCATTTTAGGTATGGAAGACACTTTGAGAGGATTTCCTTGTGCTGTCCAGGGAAAGAGACCTTTTGTTTAGGATGATATAATGTCCCCTAAGCATTCACCCTTTAGGGATGTACCTAGAAAAAAGAAACAGAAAATGAAGCACAATGAAAATAAATAGCTGCTGTCAATAAAAATGATGTTAGTACCCCGGACAGTAATCTATTACAGTCAGTCAGTGCTGGGTATTATTTGCTTTATCCTAACTCTAGTACCCCTTCTTCTAAAGCAGAGCATATATTTTCCGAAGAGTCTGATGTTGACAGAGACAGGGCTATCTCACTTCCGGGTTCTATAGCATGAGACTCTGATTTAATTAATAGTGAGCCTGAAGCTGAGACTGTGGAAGCTATCTTTTTTTCTGAGACTATTTCCAGGCTAAGGGATGTATCTATTTTGGAAGAGACAAATGTTTTCCCTGAGTTGGATAGATATTAAGATTTATTTGAACAAGTCCCTAATTCTGCACCCATTCCTTGTATTTTGTCAACATTGGAGGGTTCCCTTAAAAATCATGTGCAACAATTTTTTGCACTTACCTGCAGTTTTATTCTTTCTTCTTTGGTGACATGATGGCTTCCCTTGCTGCAAATCTGGTTTACTGGACATTCTTTTATTTCATTTTACTGTTATTTGCTGCTCACAAACGTTGGCTCCCCACAGACTTACTAGGGCATACGTCCTGTGTTGACATGGTGATGCAGTGTTGGATCTTTCCTGCACTTTCTGCAGTAGTAGGTTGGCTCTCTTTCCTCTTTTCTTTGTACGTGAATATCACATCAGTGCTGCGCATGGGCTGAATGCAATATGTCCATTTATTAATGGAACAGGTTTTGCATCAGCATGCATTTTACGGACAAAATGATATAAAATATGAAACTCTGATATCTAGTATTGGTGTCCAGCTGTAATCCTGTGTGACATACAAGAAAATCAAACACTTTATGAGGGTTGAGCAGAGTAAAAATATCTGAGACAAAATCATAGTTGTTCTGCAAAAATCATGATCAGAAAAAAAGTAATATTCAGTGACGCTAGGCAAAATCAGTGACAATTAAGATTCATGGACCTTTTTTATGCACATGATTTGTTTGTGTGACAGCACAGAAGCAGCCGTCACATTTGTTTCTATATAAATGGAATGCAGAATACATAGGTGTTTGAAGAGCACATTACCCAACAACTTTTAACTAACCTTAAATTTGAAAAATTAGACAAAAATACAAATAAAATTACACCAGTCTGAAAATACCCCATATGCCTTTCTACCTATTATGGACTAGTTAATAGACTCTGCAGTCCCCACCATGATGTCAGCATGTCAGCAAGGAAGCAAAACATCCTGCAGTGTAATAAATGAGAACAGAGAATGTTATGGCTAATAAGGGCATCTTTTGGAAGAGATCTTCCTTAAAATAAAAAGTACGAATGCAAACTTAAATGACAGAAAGACAGTCATGGTTAGCTCCTACTGAGGAGATGCATTTTCAGAACAGATTGGCTACTTTGATTTTGTCCGTGTTCATGTGATCTTTAAAGCTGCCTGTAGTGTTCATTATCCTCACTCATCAGTTCCTAAAAAAGCAGATAAATTGTATAGAGTTTCACAAGTTAATATATTTCTCTCTTCTCATCTCACAGTGAAGACGGTTCCTGTCACACCAATGGCTCCAGCAGTGAAAAAGCATCTTTCTTCCTCCAACGCATTTCCTGGGGATAAGGAATGAAAGTAGTTGGAAAGACATGGCAGGAGACATTTTTCCTCTGCCACATTAATCTTCAGAATCCTAAACTACCAGGGCTACATGTGTGAGTTCATTTTAAACTATGCTAATAGCTCAGAAGAATTTTTCTGCTTCTCTTACCCCTGAAGGAAGGGCTTATGCGAATACAATTGTATCTAATCACTTTCAGATTTCTAAGCATGCCTTAAAAAGTCAGAAATTTTAAGGTTCACCTTTAGACACAGAATTTTATTTAGACCTGCTGCTATACAGGTGCACAAACAATGGGATGAGAGAGGTAAATTAATACAGGGAAGTTCTTGGATTTTTTAGGTTTCCAGAGTCTTCCCTTCCAAATCTAATACCCCTTTCAAAAAACAGAACTAGCAGAGAATGCATCCTAATAACAGACATATCCCCAAGAAAAAATGTCAAGAGCATAAGAACCCCAAATCTAAAACACAAGGACATTTCCCTACCACAGGGTCAGGCACCAGCTTCCGAATGACTAAACCAGAGACCTGGTCACCTTTCCCCTTCTTCTTGCGCCTACTTCCCTTCTATTTTCTCAGTATCTGACCTTCAATGCTACAGTGTGATATCAGATAAGTTCAGACAAATGGGTTTTGAAAGTGATTAAGGAAGGTTTCAGCTGGCAATGGATAGACTCTCCTCCTTTCAAGGGAATTCTCCATCTTCCTCCAAACCAAACAGGGTTCTTTCCTCAGTTGCTCCAAGACTTGTTGGAAGCAGGTGCCATACAACATGTTTATGCAGAACAATTAGGAAGGGGCTTTATTCCAGAATGTTTCTGGATGCCAAAAAGAAGCACTCATGGAGATTAATTTTGAATGTCTCTTTGCTCAATTTATATGTGACGGTTCCAAAATTCAAGATGTTGCCCCTCCAATCATTGTTAACCCTTCTCCCAGATAATTGTATTATGGTAACCTCAGACTTCAAGGATGCCTACCATAACACTCCTGTGCTTACAGATTCTGGAGATTTCTAATATTTTGTGTATCTGGGTCACGTTATCAATTCTCTGCATTGCTCTTTGGGCTATCAGCGGCACTAAGAATGTTTA